>NW_020954681.1:2508382-2559337 GCF_900497805.2 Vombatus ursinus
GAAAGAAAGAAAGAAAGAAAGAAAGAAAGAAAGAAAGAAAGAAAGAAAGAAAGAAAGAAAGAAAGAAAGAAAGAAAGAAAGAAAGAAAGAAAAAGAAAACTATGTGAGATAGACATATAGATATTGTTGTGGGAATTCAAAGAAAGGCAAGACCTTCACAACTTGGGAAGTTGGAGGTGACCAGGGAAGATTTGACAAAGGAGTAAGCTTCCAATATAACATAGTGAAGTCCCTGACAGCAAAGATTTTGTCTTTGTCATATTTTGTCTGTTATCTCCCAAGCATAGTGCCTGATGCATAATAAGTACTTAATAAATACTATGAATGAGGAGGTACATTTGTAGGATTTCAACTGGTGGATGGGGGAAGGGAGGAGGGAGGAAATTCAAGGAAAAGCATGAGCCAAGGTTCTGACATAAGGCAGTGTAGGACATGTTTGGGGATGGCACGTGGCTTGTTTTGAGTTGAGTATTGGATATGTAAAGGGGATTATGGGTACATAAGGCTGAAAGGGGATGTCACAGTCATGATCACATTGAGGGAGACTTACATTTTGATAATAACTGGGAGACAGGCAATGGAAAGAGTTCTGGTTCTAGAACTAAAGGATCTGGGACTAAAGGATCTGAATTTGAATCCTGTCTGTCATTTACTCCTAGTGTGACTGGACAAGTCATTTCACTTCTCTGGACTTCAGTTTCCTCCTTGGTAAAGTGAGGATCTTGGAACAGGTGACCTCTAAGGCTGATGGCTCTAAAGCCAAGATCTTCTTGTAGTCATTGGCAAGTTATTGCACTTTTTAAGCAGGAGAAAGATGTAATCAACCTTGCATATTAAGCACATTCATATTCCTCTGGCAGAGAAGGATGGCTGGGAGCAAGGAGAGACTGGAGGCAAGGGGATTGATCAGCTTGGAAGCTATTGCAGAAGTCCAGATGACCCCTACTGAGGACCTAGCATAGGGATATGGGAGTAGAAATGGGAAGGCGGTGGGTGAAAGATATCGTAGCACTGACAGAATTTGGTGAATGAGTGGATGCTGAGAGGAAGCACAGAGACAGAGAATTCAAAGATGTTTTGAGCTGAAAACCTAGGAAAATTACAGTGCACTGCATTGAGATCAAAGGGCTGAAGCAAGTGAAATCTTAAAGGAAAAAAGGCATAACTGCAAAAGGTCTTTGCAGTTATAGTCAACTCATGAAATATTTCTACTATGACACACTTTGACAGCTGGATAATTGTAACATATCTTGATTAGAGAGTGAATCTTTGTGCACCTAAATTTTCCATAATGGTTCTTTCTGTCTGATATTTGTTACAAAACTGAAGGAAGACATGGCAGATCTTGTAATAAATGTAGTCTGCTTAATCCCCAGCAATCATACCCTCATCATTAATAAATTAAATAGTGAATCAAAAATGAAATGATTATCAGATCATGTTCAGTGAATAAAACAGAATGCTGCCACTTGGCTTACCTCAGTAGGCCAGGAGGCACCACCCTTGAATAATCTCACACCCCCAGTATTCTGTTCACTCCAGTAAGATGATAAGAGTTGATATTTTCTACACAGCTTTATGATTCACAAAGTACTTCACGTAGACCACAAGGTCATAAATTTAGACCTGGAAAGAACCTAAGAGGTCATATAGCCCAATGCCCCCCATTTTACACAAGAGGAAACTGAATCCCAGAGAAGTGAAGGGATTTGGCCAAGGACACATAAGTAATAAAAGACAGAGGCGAGATTGAAACTGAGGCCTTCTGCTCCCAAATCCAGTGCTCTTTCCCCTGTATCTTACAATAACCTCATGAAATAGGTACCACATGTCTTGCTATACTCATTTTCCTGGTGAGAAAACTGATGCTCAGGAGGTTCAATGACTTGCCATGGGTTGAAGTTCTTAGGTGTCAAAGTTAGGATTCAAATCCAGTTCTTCCCTGACTCCAAATTCTGTGTTCTTTCTATTATATCATACTGCTTCCCCAAGGGTATTACGGACTCCTGGGCCTCCTACATGGCTTCCTGAGGAGCAAGCAGAGTTAACTATAAAGAATAAAAAAGAATCCTCAGGAGTGGAGAAATGAGCTCTATGGATGTCCTGATTTTTACAAAGACACTTAAACTAGGAATATCATCAAGGGAGAAACTACATCTAACCACAGTTACACGTTCAAGTGTTTGTTGCATTCAGTGGTGAAAAAAAGGCAAACTAGTTAAATGACAACTGAGTTTTATTTTTTTTTAAATAAGTCATCCAGCTAGTTGGGGAAAAGGGCAGTGTGGGGGAAGTTTTTTGCTAAGTCAACGTATTCTTTGACTGAATCAACAGAAAGAGTAGAATTTTGTCTCCTTTATGGCCAATTTTAACAACCAAACTAGATCAAACCACTGGCCCAATCTATTTAATGTCAAAATCAGTCATTAAGTTGATAAAAAAAAATGAGTACCGGATACAGGTTGTCTATGGTCTCGGTTTATAGCCCAACAAATCAAATTCTTCACATAAGGAAATAGTTCTTTGAGGTTTTACAGAAAACCATGTTGCCATAATCTGTAATTTCATCAGTGTGTGAGTTTTTTCCACCAAAGCAGAGCACAAGTGGTCTATAACACAGTAAGTAAGTCTTAAGAAGTTGTCTGAGGCTCAGAGAAGTTAATTGACTTCCTACAGGGTTATGCAGTTAGTAAATGTCCAAGGTGGGATTGGAATCCAGCTCTTCCTAACTCCCAGGCCTGTGCTCTAGTTGTTATGTCTCACTACCTCTTGTGTTTCCAAATGTGTTCTGAAAAAAAGGATGGGGATAAAGAACATGTACCCTTCTGCAGAAGGAAAGCTTACAGGCAAATAAGACAACCGCAATAAAATAGAATAAAAAATGTCACTCCAGAGGCTTTTAACAAACAGAAGAGAATATTAGAAATGAAAAGGTCCTCAAGCCGTAGTCGAGCCAATTTTATCAGTGGGCAAACATGATGTCATTTCAAGAAAGCAAAAGAGAGAAAAGTCAGCTGGGTATTTAGAAATTAATATGGACCTAAGAAAAAAGAGATAAATCAACTTCCAAAGAATAGCCAGTATAAGGAAAAATTAACATGTGCAAACCATAAAGTCTAGGTGATGATTGTAGTAGCTAACAATTGCTTAAAGGACCTGCCAAATCCACTGTTGGTAGAACTGTGAATTGGTCCAATTGTTCTGGAAGACAATTTAGAATTCTGGGAGAAATCATTAAATAGTTATACCCTTTGACCCAGAGATACTACCCCAAGAAGGCCAAAAGCTGAAAGAAAGTTCTTGTATATGATAAAAGTATTGTCAGCAGCCTTCTGTTATAGCAAAGAACTGGAAACAAAATGGTTGCCCATCGATTGGGAAGTGTCTAAACAAACAGTAGTACATAAACGTGATGGAAGATTATGGTTCCAAAAGAAATGGAGAGTATGAGGAATTAAAAGAAATTTGCAAAAACTTGTATGTAACAAATAATATAAATGATGACAATGGTTAAAAACAGTTGAACTCTCATGAATTGTAGTGAATAATCTCAGTTCTGGAGAACTGGTAATGACAGACACATCCCCGCTTCCCTTGGGGGGTGGGGGTGGGGAGTACTATGGTTGTGGAATGTGCTATATATTTTCTGACATGGCTACTATTATTGGTTGACTTTGTTTAAAAGTTTTTTTTTTCTTTATTATAATGACAAGTTCAATGGGGATGGGGTGGGGTTAAGGGAAAATAAGTGGTGTAGAAACCTAAGAAGCCAACAAACATTTAGAAAATAGGTAAAAATTGAGTTGCAGTGGGCAGAAGTGCTCAACATTGCTGTTTAATGGCACAAGAAGCAGACAGGCAGTCAAAGTACCTAGATCTGAATCTCACATTTGACCCAGGCTAGGTATGTGACCTTGGACAAGTCTCTTCCCCACTGTAAGCCAAAGTTTCTTCATCTGTAAAAATGAGGTGGTTGATCAGTGGTTCACATTCAATAGTCTGCAAAATTGTCAGGAGTTGGCAATGATGATCTAAGGGGTTTGTGCTAAAAATTCTTTAATGATTCCTTAAGAAGTAAAGAGTCGCCCAATGAAGTTACAAATATATCATTCCTCTTTGACCACAAGCGTGTGCACGTGTGAAGCATCATGAGTTTGTTTCTGCAGTGATTCAAAACCATAATGACTACAAACAGAAAGATGCTGGTGTTCAGGCAGCAATCATAGAAAACTCTGACTTCTCCTAACTGAAAACAATGTGTCCCTTCAGTTTATCAACCTATCACCAATTGTTTTTCATTTTAAATTTAACTTTAATTTAATTGAAACCCAACTACAAGGGTTCGACGTTTCAGCTCAAACTGATGATCAGACACATGTGTGTACCCCCATTTGTGTTCTTTACACTGCACCAGGGTAGCTCCTTTTACCCTCTAATAGTACCTCAACTGCTGTGTAATCATGTGATCAAGACGTGATAAATAGTTGTGCTTTTGTAGAGCAAAGGTGAGGCAGTTTGAAAACAATTATCATTGGATACACATCTCACCAGGCATCTTGAAACCGTCACGGACCATCACAAACTTCTGCATAAAGAAACCTTATATTGCCTCTCATTGCAATAGTAAGGTTGTTTTATAAATTAAACTTTCCTTCTTCTTATATTACTTTTCTTCTACGGGGTGGATTTTCAAATGAACTAATTGGTAACACTGGGCAGTCATTCAGTAGAATTTCTATGAGGCGAAGCCAGTGTGCCAGTGATAGAAGAGACAGAGGTCACATCTGAAGAATTCTTTTCTTTCAAAGATTAGTTTACATACAAATTTTGTTTAAAATGAAGCTATATATGCAATTGAACTTCAAGTACATTTGTCATTTAACATAATGCTTGTCATTAGTCAGGAAAGAATAACTATTTTATATTAACTGTTCATTCTTGTCAATTGGTTAAGTCGCTCAAAATAAAAATAATTAATTACCATCTCTCAGCAAGACAGCTTGTAAAATTCTACTATTTGCTATAGTAAAGTTCTACTATTATAAGTGAACAATTTTACTTTTTTTGTTTTAAATCAAAATACAGAAATAAATTTGGTGTGGAATCAGATTTAAGATTGCGTTTGTCTGGTGTTAGACCAAGTATTACATATTTTTATTCAGATAAAAAGTCTAACATCAAAATTAAATGTATATATGAATATCATATTATGTTAAACATATTTCAGGTTGTAACTTATTTCATTAAACGTTTCAATAATATTTTTTCAACAAAATTTTTAAGATAAAGAAATTTAATATGATGACTTACAGATAATAGATAAATATTTAAGGTCTTACTGGATTACTTTTAATTTTTGCAGAATGTCCCACATAAAATATTTGTAACTATTTTATAATTAGTATTATAATTTTATATTTCATTTTTATAACTGTAGTTAGAATAAAAATTATATTTTATAATTAAATTATATAATATAAATTTTAATTTGGAGCTGGGGGGAGAAGTTATCATTGTAGTTATTTTAAGTACTTAATAAATAAATCTAAAAGAATGAGTAGTATATTAAATTGTCCTGAGGGTTCACAACACATTTTTTGCTGTTGTTGTTGAAAAGAGTTCTCAAAACAAAAAGTATTAGGAACCACTGGGCCGGATGATTTCTTATAACTAGTTTCAGAAGATTGTTAGGTATAACTCCTACATCATGGATAGCAAACAGGATTCAGGGTCAGGAAGACCTAGGTTCACCATACTGTCTTTGTGACCTTGGGCAAGTGGGTTAACTTCCCAATGCCCCCAGGGAGCTATATAAAGCTCTAAGTTAAAAAAATAGTTGTTGATCTGCATTGATATAGAGAGTTTCCAAATGAGGAATGAAATCACAAGTCTACTTATAAAAAATAATGATAATAGAGAAATACATGAGGTATTATAGATTTAATTTATATGAAATTATTAGCTCACAGAGGAGAAAAAAGTCACTTGAGAAGAGATTTCATAGTAATTAATGTGACATGCTTAAGATGTTAATAAATGCAAACACTATGATTCTCTGACCTTTAAAAAAAAAAGCAAAAAAACCTGTAATGTTTTGAGCCTTGTGAACCTGTGTGCTTATAAGGAGTTATCAGCTGACCTGAGGTAGGACAGGGTAAGGGTGGAGGTCACATAATGAAGTTTCCAGATTATTTGAGTTGGGGCAATAAACCAAAATGAGAAGTGAGAAATCCCCTGAAGTGTACCTGGGCCCTTTTTGCATGGAGGAAGCTTCTGTCACGGAGTTTGCTCTCCTTGGTTCTTCTGACTGTTTCTACAATGCCACTTTCCCTGTATCCCATGCTGCCTTTAGCTCTCAGCAGATGTTACTAGTTACTGTTCCCATTGTAGCCTCCTGACCTGGTCCCTTCCACCCTTCTGTTTTCATTGGGCTCATGCCTCTTGAAGTTTGCCTTAGTTTCCAGAAGATGGCAGTTATTCCCTTTCCAAGGGGATCAGCTCTTCTATAGAACCCTTTGCCTCAGGTGCCTCTGTATTGGACGCATTCTCTTGTATGCACTTAAATTCCCTTAACATCAGGCCTCATACAAAAATGGTCTTCCAGAACTCAGAAGTGCTGATTCCCTCACACCTCATGAATGGAACTCCCTTTCACAGTGTAATTTTGCTTTAGCGTAGCTCTTTTCTCTTCTCTTAACGCCTGTGTGGTGTGCCTTTCTGCACACACATTAACACTTCCGGTGGTTCTAATAGTTCTCCCTACTCCAAGCTCTCCTCCATCATATCATTCTATAATAAATTTGTTATTGTTGTTGTCCATTTGTTTCAATCCTGTCTGACCTCTTTGGGGTTTCCTTGGCAAAAATACTGGAGTGGTTTGCCATTTTCTTCTCCAGCTCATTTTACAGATGAGGAAACTGAGGCAGAAAGCAGTTAAATGACTTGCCCAAGGTCACACAGCTAGTAAGTCTCTGAGGCCCTATTTGAGGTAAAGTCTTCCTAACGCCAGGGCTAGTGCTGTATTCACTGCATCACCCAGCTGCTGCCATTATAATTTTTTCACCTAAGGCATCTGGGCAGAGTTATTCAAATTGCCCAAGGCTGCTTTCCAATATATCTAGAAGACGAGGAGGGAATTATATATTCCCCTGCATTACTATATACCAGGAAGAGAGAGAGAATGATGTATAGTCCCCACTGTATAACAATAACACATATTTCTATAATTCTCTCCCAGGTTTACAAAGTGATTTGTTTTGTTTTGTCTCACAATTACCATGGGAGGTAAGGAATGGAAGTATTATTTATTATTCCCATTTTAGAGATAAAGAAACTGAGGCTCAGATAGTTTAAGACCTTGCACATGTTCACATAGCTAGTAAATGTTAAAGCCAGGATTCAAATCCCTGTTGTTCTGATGATTACAACAGTTTAGGAAAAAAAAAAAAAGAAATAAACTTTGGTGTAGCTGAATGATTTTGGAAACTAACAGGTAACAGAAAACTTCCAAAATGTGAAGTAAAATGATCCCAGTTCTTACCATCTTGAAGTGTGAGGCTAGTAATTAGCAGGATGACTCATGTGGCTACTTTTCTTTGTGGAGCTTATTGGAATAAAGCCTTTTCATTTTCTTCAAAGGGTTCTCTGCGTTAGGATGAGTTACATAAGTAGTAAGCAAGATGAGGAAGAGGTCTTTTGCATTTATTACAAAAGCTTTTTTTTTCAAATGGTAAAAGAGCTTTAAGGTTAGTGAGTGAAGAGAAGGTAATAAATCTATTTTCTGACTGCCATCACTCACTGGCTCTAATGTAGGCATTCACAAGACCATTTGGGTACACATTCCTCCCAAATGACAATGGAGAAGTGGCGAGCATGGCATGTTGATCCTGGGCTATCCCCGTTACCTATATAATAAATTATAAACTCCTTAGCTTTGCAAGAAAAGCCTTCCACAACCTGACTCTAGCCAACCTTATCTAATGCTGTTCCCCCTCAGATATTACAGCATCGTGACAAACTGGAATACTCACTCTTTCTTTAATGCATCCTTCCCATCTCCACCTCAATGCCTTTCATTACCTCAGTCATTATCCTAGGATGCCCTCCCAGTCCTACCCTCACCTCTATCTGTTGACCTGTTGATATCCTGCCCCTTCTAGCAACCTTCCCTGATTCTGTCCTCTCTCCAGTCATTTAGAAGTGACCTCTCCCTCCTTCAACCCCTCAGATCAATTTCTAATGTTCTTATGTACTTATCATTTATTTCATGTTATAGTTGCTATATGTATACATATTTGATTTCATATTATAGTTATGTTACAGATTATAAGCCTGTTGAAAGTGGGGCCTATGTTTTTCTTTGTAGCTCCCCCAGCCCATAGCAGTGTATTACACATAGTAGGTACTAAATAAACATCTCTTGAATCAAGTTGAATTGCTATTATGGCACAAGGGGTAGCACCTTGGGAGGTAAGAGCAGCTAGGTAGCGAGCTGGATAGAGGGGTAGCATAGTGCACAGAGCACTGGACCTTAAGTTAGGAAGACTCATCCTCCCCAGTTCAAATCCAGCCTCAGACACTTACTAGCTGTGTGACCCTGGGCAAGTCACTTCACTCTGCCTCAGTTTCCTCATCTGTAACATGAGCTGGGGAAGGAAATGTCAAACTGCTCCAGTATCTTTGCCAAGAAAACCCCAAATGGGGTCACGAAGAGTTGGACATGACTGAAATGACTCAAGAACAGCAAAAACATTGGGAGGTGGCACAGCCTAAGCATTGGAGAAATAAATAAAATCATCTATAAATGCACCTCTTAGGACAGGGAGAGAAGTTGATTCAGTCCGTCAACCAGTTGCTTTGTCTGCACAAATTCCAAGCAGCCAGTTTGGCTGCTGTTGTCCCTGAAATGACAGGCTGTCAGCCTAGTGGAGCATCCCCACACATCGGATTTCCCTAAAAACTACCGAGAGAAATGTTTCCACCAGGACCACTAGTGAGGACAAAAATGATAGTTTGCTCTAAACGTGAAGATTTGATAGGGAGAAACTGGAATTTGTCTGACTCCAGGGAGTTCTCTATGTGTGCACCAATCACTGAGGTTTGGATATGACTTTATGGTTTTTAAAGGACTTACTCTTGCTTCTCATGTGACTCTCAGAGGAACTTTTCTTTTCTCAATCAACCAACAAGCATCTATTAAGGACTTATTATATGTCAGCCATTGTACAAAGAAAAAAGTAAGAGCCCCTGTCCCCAAAGGAAAGAAATCTAGCTAGGGTGGGGTGGGGGTGGGGGATAGAAGTAGGGGTTTAGAGCACTTACTATATTGTTTTGTATAGAATAGGTGCTCAATAAAGATCTATTCAATTGTATTGAATCCCAACTATGGTACAAGAAACATTTATAGGTATAAACAAAATAGATACAGCATCATTTGTGGAGAGGAAGGCGCACTCCTAGCTTGTTGGCGGACACATCCAATGTAGGCAAGAATGAATTAAAGAAAAATCCTTTAGAAGGTGTGCCTTTATTAGCCATTTAAGGTGTGCCAAGCAGTGGCAAGAGTTGTACAATCGGAGAATTATGGGATCATAGACTGAGGGCTAGATGAGATCTTAAGTCATCTATTCTTAGCCTCTCATTTTATAGATGAGGAAATGAGACCCAGAGTGGTTAGGTGACATGCCCAATGGGATACAGCTGGTTAGTCACCTGTTGACCAGCTCCCACCAACAGGTGTATAAGCAAAAAAGCCCTGGGAATGGCATCCCCCCCCAATCCTGCTTTAAGCTCATCCCTCACAGGTATCATCTGGGGAAGGAACTCCATTGGAAAAGGGGGAAGCCATCTTCACCAAATGCCCCACACAGGGTAGGCAAGCTAGCCTGCTGCAAGGGAGAGACAGGAGGTAGTAAGTGCCAGTTAAGGCAAACCACCACTATCACTTTGCCCACCATTTCCCCTCGGCCCCTGATGGGGATGGTCCAGAACTCTGACCCCAGGAGCCTTGGCACTAACGATATTCCTGTCCTGATGCCCCCAGACACCATCTTGAGAAGTGACCCCCTAGGGAGATGCAGCCTAGCAGCTTTTCCTGCAGGGGCTAAAACCACAGATAATGAAGACCCTGCAAAGAAAGTTCTTGCCACCAAAATCCTTGGCACTGTCACTTGGTTCAATCTCAGAAATGGAAGTGATTAGGAAAAATGACATTAAGGAAGAGGTATTTCCATCTGCTTTGCTAATGTACTGTAAGGACCATGAGACCTTTCCATCTGATTTGCCCCCAAAATTTTTCATGTGTGTTGCTTCCTGCATTAGCATGTGAGCTCCTTGAGGGCAGGGACTGTCTGACTTTTCTATTTGTATCTCCAGCAATTATCATTGTGCTTTGCATATAGTAAGTGCTTAATACATGCTTAACTCATTCAAAGTGTCAGAGGCAAAGTTCCTACACAAGTTTTCTTGGTCCTATGTCCAGCCCTCTTATCCACTACACCATAGGATAGACAGGTTGGGATCTGTCCCACTGGGGAAAGAAACCACACCAATGTAATCACAGACTCCTCTGAGTGTATAAATATTGCCTACCAAAGAAAATACAACCTACTTAGGCTGGGGGGTAGTCAGGATAGGTAGTATTATCCTGAACTTTGTAGGTGAGGAAACTAAGGTTCAGAGAAGCAGTAGGGCATCGTGGGAAGAGTTCTGCCCTAGGAGTGAAAAGGCATGACAGAATTCCAGCTCCATCATTTACTATGGAATTCTAGCTCCATCATTTACTAGCATGTCAGTCACTTCCTCCTTTCTCAGCTTCAGTTTTCTTGTCTGTAAAGTGGGTATCATAATATTTGCACAGCCAACCTCACCTGGCTTTTGTGAGCACCCTATAAATATGAGCTGTCATTAAGCAGCAAGTGGCAAAGCTAGGACTCAATTCCATATCTTGGTGGTCCTTCACCTCAACATATTTCCCATCTCCTTTTATTGCTTATTTGCATTTTCTTTTTGTAGCCCTGGTAGGGAGAGACAGTAAGATGTGAGAGAAAGTTTCCTCTTCCCTCTACCCCCTTCCTCCCTGCCATTGCCATGGGATAGGGAAAGGGGTTATTGTTGTTGTGGTTGTTTGGTGGTGGTGGTGGTGGTGTTCAGTCATTTTTCAGTCATTTTTGACTTATTGTGACCCCACTTGGGGTTTTCTCGGCAAAGATCCTGGAGTGCTTTGCCATTTCCGTCTCCAGCTAATTTTACAGATGAGGAAACTTAGGCAAACAAGGTGAAGTGGCTTACCCATTGTCACATAGCTAGTAAGTGTCTGAGGCCAGATTTGAACTCTGGAAGATGAGTCTGCCTGACCCCAGCCCCGGTACTCTGTCCAATGTGCCACCTAGCTGCCTTAAGAAAGGAATTAACTTTGCATTAAGCTCATCTGATCTGCAAGTGTGATATTATTGTGTCCTAGGCTCTCAGAGATTCATTCTCTGCTCAGTGTGGCCAAATCATAGGTATTGCCAGGATGTATGAAATGTGCCCAGGAGTGAGAGCTGGAAAAAAGCATCCCTCCTAAACAGCAAAACCATCACATTGGAATGTCTCAGGTCACAATGGAAATTCAGAAATTGTTTTTGAGTGTGGCAAAGTCATAGGCTGAGGGTGGGCGGAGGCAAGGAAATGCCAGTGGGGAGGGTGGGTGACAATGAGCTCAGTCTTTCACCCAGTTAGGAAAAGATAGAAAAAACACTTTCTCTCCTAGATCGAGGCCTTTGATGACAGTCCCTTCTGACTTCATTTACTTCACCATATTTACAACTACATTTCCCATTTCCTTTTACTTGCCTTAGCCTTTTTTTTTTCTCTCCTCCCAATAAAAAATGCATAGAATGCCCTTTGGTTTCCTTCCCTGTCTTGAGAGTGAGTTGTGTCTGTAATGTTTTCCTGACTTGAATTGGATGATAATGTTGGCACTCGGAAATGCTATTCATGTTTACCTCCCTGGCTAGCCTGCGGAGTTCCTAGCACTATCTAAGGCTACTGGAGAGGAGTTGTTGATTGAAAAACCATCTTGGCCCTGCTGCTGGTGAGCACAGGGCCAGTTCAATAGCCCAGGAAGCAAAGGAGGCCAGGCAGTCTCCCTGGTGACTGGATAATGTCTTCATGATGAAGCTCATTGTCAGTTTTCATCAAAATGAAGAAAAGGCCCCTTCCGTAATAATGATCAATGGATTCTTTAATATAGCTTGTGTAATAGTGTGGTTCAGCAGCAAAATGAACAGCCATTTCTGAAGAGTCTACTATGTACCAGTATGTGTGGGAGGTAGCTTGGCATAGTGGAGAGAGAATTGACATCAGAACCAGGAAGGCCTGGATTCAAGTGTGGCCTCTGGCACGTGGTGCTTAACCTCACAGTGATCTGGAAAACTTTCCCAGACTCTGAGTTGCAGAGAAGGTGACAGCTTGCACTGGTAGAGGGAGCTTTCTCAACTGGAACTTCTCTAGACTAGCGAAATCACAGTCAAAAAATCCCTGTCCCCAATCCGTCTTCCACTATGTGTATGGCACATAGGTGTAACTAGGCATTTTTGTACCTAGACAAGTAGCATAGCCCAAAATTCTCCCAGGTCAAGTGGCTCAGGAGGAACCCTCAGATGCTTCTGGGTAGACTACCAATAGGCTAGAGGTAAATTCACTTGGGATTTGGATGCTGATGGGTAGAGGAAGTGCATACCATCTGGTAGCATCCTGTTTCGACAAATTACTCTTACTAACCAGGTGCTAAACTCAGTTGTTTCTACACTTGTCAGACATCAAATGCTTTTGGCCCTTCTTTAAATTTTGGTGCCGTGGGGCAAAACTATCCTTACCCTATCCTAGTTACTGCTCTCTCTAGACAAACCTGGATTGGTTCCTGTCCTTAAGTTTCCAGCCTTCCTAGGGAAGAGGAAAAAATGCTATTCCATCATGAACCAGGCTCCTGCCTTTATGTGAGGTGAGAAAACATTATTCCATCTTGCTAGATCTTCTACCTGATATCTTGTCTTTTGCTGGAAGAGGAAAAACCCCATTCCATCAAGCACCAGACTCTTCTCTTCCAGGGAAAATTAGAAAGGACATTCCATCAAGTTTCTAGCCTGGTCTCTGGCCTTGGGAGAAGGGTAATAAAACCATTCCTTTAGCTCCAAGCACCTGTCTCCTGATCTGAACTACCTAAGGCCCTTGCTAAGGCCAAATCCCTATGGACAACAGACCCCTTCCCTCTGCCCCTCTACCCATTCCCTTATTCCCATTCCCCTTTACTCACCTCCTCTCCATATCCCACTCTAAAGTTACTCACCCTTTCCACTGTGTTCTCTAAAATGCCTGCTCCATGAGCAACGCAATTGCTTTCATCTTAAATCTTTACCTTTCCCACTCCCTCCATCTTCTGACTTTCATTGAGACATGGCTGTTTCTGGATCACATGGTCTCCCTGGCCCCCCTTTCTAGCTTTGACTATACTTTCATTCATTGCCCCCAACTCACAGGTAGAGGTGAGGGAGCTGAAATACCCCTTATTCCCCATTGCCACTTCCACTCTCCCTCTATCACCTACACTAAGTAACCTTTTCTTTGAGGTTCTCTCAATCCATATCTACCAATCAGAATTCTGGTAGTTATTGTCTACTACCCTCTGAAGACATGCCACTTCTTTCTTTAATGAGTTAGAACTTAGCTCACAGTCTTCCTCTCCTCCTCAATTCCTGACGTTATATCAGGGGACTTCAACGTACACACTTATACTACCTCAAACATCTTAGCCACCTAGTTCCTCAACTTATTAATTTCTTATCATCTATTCATTTACCCTACCTCAGACACACAGTCTTACCCTTGATCTTACCATCGCCCACAAACGTACCACTTTGATTTCATGAACTCTGAATCTGACCACAGTCTGGTATCATTCCACCTCTTCCTTTGCCTTATAACCCCAAATCCTATTTCTATTCATATCATGACCTTCATCTCCTCAGTTCTTTCCCAGGTCATCACCGCTACGCTAGCTACACTCTCCTCCCTTCCTCATCTTGACCCTTTGGTGACCTAGTTCAATTCTCCACTGTCCTCTTCTCTTGAATCCCTTTCCACCTTATCATATCAATTAGCTCACCCTATCAATTAGCTCACCCTTCAAAGCCTCAGCCTTGGATCATTCTCACCATCTGCTGCCTTCTTTCCTACACTGTGCTGCTGAATGAAATTGGAGAAAATCACAAAACCATGCTGACTGGGTCCACTATACATTTATGTTACATGACCTCAGTTGGGTCATTTTTTTTACAGGAAGGCATACTTTTCCACATCCTTAATAACTCACTCTCCCACTCACCACAGTGACTCTTCCTGACCTTTTCATCCTTCCTCAAACCTCCATGTCTCAACCTCCTCTCACCCTCATATTATACTGAAAAAAAAAAGTGAGGGCATTCGTGGAGGTCCCATTTTTGCTCTCCTTCTCATCTAACATCACCCATAATTTATCCCCTTTACTAGACTGTAAGCCCTTTGAGGGTAGGGATTGTGTCTTGTTCATTTTTTACATCTCACAGAGTCCCTTAGCCTTATACATACATAGTAGCAATCTGGAAAAAAAAACTATTCAGTGAAAAATAAATATAAAAGAACTTCCTGCTCCATTTCAATATTTGCATAGAGTTCAGATATTCTTCATCAGTGCCTTCATTCCCAGCCCACTTCTTCCTACTATATTTCTATAGTTTCCCCATCTTTTCTCCCTTCACTTTCTCTAACCCTCCTTGTTGAGAGCTACTCTAGTATATCACCTCTCCTCCCTGCCCATTCTCAACTCCATCTGGACCTCTGCCTCATTGCCTGCTCGTACTTTCATCTCTGTCTCATTCCTTCCCTTGTTCTTTTTATTTCTCTCCTTCCCTCTTTCTCTTATTCATCTTCCTTCCTTCTGAGTTTCCCTCTTGCTCCTTCTTTGATTCCTCCTGGTCTGTCTGTCTGTCTGTCTGTCTCTCCCTCCCTCCCTCCCTCCCTCCCCATTTCTCCCTTTCCCTCTTCCTGACTCTGTTCTCACTTACTGGCTTCATGGTTTTAAGTAAAGTCACCCCTCAGTGCTCCGCCTCAGTCAGGGTGGGGGAGGCCAGTCTGAATGAATAACAAGGCTGAGCAACAGACCAGTTCTGGAGTAATGCAACTTTCTTTCTAACCTCCAAATGACCTCCCACTAGGGTCATGGACAGGGAGTGGAGTGCAGGCCTGTCTAGCCTAGAGAATGCTTATATATTCCAAAAAATACTGTAGAGTTGGCTCTGCAGATGCTTCAGCTGTAGGTCTTCACTTATGATTACTATTTCCCTGGTTCCCATCATTAATTTGCTTAGCAAACCTTTTTGAATAGATACAGATCAAATCTAATTAGATGGGAAATGGTAATAGCTTTGTTTTCTTTCCTCCAGGAAAACCCACCTAAATTCCTAAGCCATAAGGAGATCCAGGGGCTCAGCTGAATTAAGAAGCATGGCTGGGTAATACATGGTACAGTGGAAACCACACAGGATTCAGAGTCATGAGATCTGTCTTTGAGGCCACTTACTGACCATGTGACCTTCCCCTCTCTGGTCCTCAGTCTCTTGTTCTGTAAAATAAAGGGATTGGACTGAATGGTATCTCAGATCCATTCTCTCTTTAAATCAATGAGAACCTTCCTCTTAAGCATTTATAGGCCTTCTCTTTACTTACTAATTTACTGCAACAAATTCTGGGGTGTTTGTCCCTTTCTCTCCCTCTCTCATTGGGATATCTGGGAAAAAGAAAAAAAAATCCACCTTGTTAATGGCAACAGGTGGGGCCAGTAATAGGGAGATACTCAAGAATGGAGAAGAAAGGGAGAGAAGAACCAGAGAGGGGAGCAGTGGCAATCCATTCAAGAAGATGACTGAGAGTTTTTGCCTTCATCTTATAGCAGTAAGATGGCATTGAACAAAGGGAAGGAAAGGGAGAAGGGACCAAGCATTTATTAAGCATCTAATATGGGTCAGACTGCGCTAAGCATTTTACGAATGTTATCTTATTGAACAATCGGAGGACTCTTGAGATGGGCCTTCACCAGACTTGAAAAACCAGAGGACTCAGTTGCCATCCTGTAGAACCATTAGGAATGGGAGAAAGTTGTAGGGAAAGTATGACGCCCCTTGTTCCCCTCTCCATTTTGAGAGGCAAAGAGCGACAGGGCAGGCATGCCTAAATATGTGTATGTGTATACACACACACATGTGGGATATATATGGTTTTCTATGTGTGTGTATGTGTGTATATACATATCTATGTAATTGGAGCTAATGGGGGCTCACATCAAGCCCTCTGTTTTGTTTTCCTCCTTTTTTAAAAAAAACTAAGAATTTAACAAAAAACAAATAAAACAAGCATTTCCATATGTTTTGTTTCTCTTTCTACCCAAGCCATCCCCACCTCCTAAGTTCTCTACTACTGTTGAGGGTACCACCATCCTCCAAGTCCCTCACGCTCGAAACCTAGGTGTCATCCTAAACATATCTCTGTCATGCCCCATATGAATTCTGTTGCCAAGCCTTGTTGATCATTCCTTCATAATAACCTCTTGAATATACCCCATTCTCTCCTCTGATATTACTACACCTGGTGCAGGCCCTCATCACCTCAGGCCTGGACTATTTAGCCTACTGTTTACTCTCTCTGCCACAAGTCTCTCCCTGCTCCCGTCTATCTTCCATTTAGCTGTCAAAGTGATCTTCCTAAAGCCTAGGTCTGACTATGTCACCCCACTCTCCACATAAACACTCACTAAACTCCAGGATCAAATATAAAGTCCTCTGTTTGGCTTTGCAAGCCCTCCCTGACCTTTCCAATCTTTTTACATGTCTATCCAGTGGCACTGGCCTCTTTGCTGTCCCTCAAACAAAACTTGCCATTGCCCAACTGAGCATTTCACTGGCTGCCTCCTATTTCTGGAATGCTCTCTCTCCTTACCTCTACCTTCTGGCTTCCCTGGCTTTCTTAAGGTCCCAGTTAAAATATGACTATCTACAGGAAGCCTTTTCCAATCCCCCTTAATTCCAGTGCCTCTCTTCTGTAGATTATTGCTAATTTATCCTGCAGATAGCTTTATTACATGGTTGTTTACATGTAGTCTCACTCATTAGACTGAACTCCTTGAGAGCAGGGTTAGTTTTTTGCCGTGATTTGTATCCCTAGCACTTAGCACAGTGCCTGGCACTTACTAAATGTTTATCGACTGATTGATCAATGTACTGAGGACTAATGCTAAAATCTGCCTCTTCCTCTCAGTAGAGAGGTGGTGGACCATAGGTATAGTACGAGATATGTATTATTAGACACAATCAATGTGTTACTATGTTTTGTTTAAATGTACTTCTCACTTACCAGAAAAAGGTTCTATATGGGTGAGGGGAGGCTTTAGGAATCAAAAATGCCTATTTAGAAAGCATCAATAAACCATTTTTAAAGGAAAAAAGAAAGAGGCAGGAAAAAGATAAACTATTTTGAATGGCTTTGAAGTGGAGTGAGGATTAGTTTGCAATGACTCCTAAAACTCATTGAGTAAGCAATCACCTACTTCACTGTTGCCTTAAGCCATTTCCTTAGAGACTAAGGGTCTTACAAATATCACTTTCTCTCTCTGTGAGGCAATTGGGTTTAAGTGACTTACCCAGGGTCACACAGCTAGTAAATGTCAAGTGTCTGAAGCAGGATTTGAACCCAGGTCCTCCTGACTCCAGGGCTGGTGCTCTATCCACTGTGCCACCTAACTCCCCCTTTTCTCCTTTCTTTTAAAAGGCCATCTTTTCACTGGTTTATTCAAGTCTAATCTTTAGGACCACCCAACTAGAGAATAGGGCTCATTCTGTTCCTACTGGTGATAGTAAGCTTTGAGCTATAATTTTCCAGAACCCATTGCAGCTGATCCCCCCCACCTCTCCTTCCCCCCCACACACAGACTTCCTCTTCCCCTATTGCAGTATCCCCTTAGACTCTAAGGCAAACAGGGGCCCAATCAAGTGTAAGTATATTCAAAATCTGAAGTTCCTTCATGGAAAAAAAGTGAAAGCTGCAGTAACCCTAGCCTTCACATAGCAGATACACAACTGCTCCCCGTTTACTGAGACAGAAGAAAAAACACAGAAGGGATTCAGTCAAAAGGAGGAAGAAATGTCTTATCACAAAAATCAGGGGCCAGGAAGCACTGGGAAAAATGAAGACCCCTATGAGTAATCAGTGTGAGGGTGATGAGATTTTGTCTTAAATGGAATTGTCAAGAGCTATGAGAGAGGGAGGGAGAGGGAGAGGGAGAGGAAGAGGGAGAGAGACAGACAAACAGAGACAGACAGAGAGAGACAGAGAGAGAGAACGAGAGAGAGACAGAGAGAGAGAACGAGAGAGAGAGAGAGAGAAAGAGAGAGAGAGAGAGAGAGAGAGAGAGAGAGAGAGAGAGAGAGAGAATATTCATTCCTTTCATCAGGAAATGCCTATAAGCACATTCGTGGCAAAGAATTAGAAAAACACAAATCACAGCAAACAAAAGCTTGCCTTGGCTGAGCAGAATACACCCACCAATACAAGTGGGAGTGAAGCATCACCTTATACTTTCAAGGTTTGAAAAACAAAAACCCCCAAATTACCTTAAGGGTGCCTTTGGCAAGAAGGAAACATGAACTCCCAAGTTTGATAGAAAAAATTACTGACTCTAGACCCTTGTGATTCAACATCTGGACAATCAATTCAGTCAATCATCCAGATGGTTTGCTTATAAGAATGCCAGATATGTGGGTTGATTGAAATTTTGTCTGAATTGGGTACAGGAGAATAATAGAATTCTGAAAAGGGCCTTAGAGATCATCTAGTCTGCCTCCCTCTTGCATTTGCACAGGAGGAAACTGAGGCCAAGAAAGAGAAAGGGATGTGTCCAGGGTCATGCAGTGGCAGAAGCTGGGCTAAGACTCCGGGTATCCACCAGATGAACATATAGAGCCCTGGGGTGGGGGTGGGGGTGGGGAGTCTCAATTTAATAGCCAGTGCAAGAGTCCCAAGAAAGTTTAGTATTAGGAATTGTTTCAGTCTTGAGCATAGCCAGCACGGTTCCTCTTCCCCAGCAAACTTTTCTGTGCTACCCCTAATGCCATCCAGGTCAGCTAAGCAGAAGCAGGCAAAGAAAAGGGAAGGTGAAATACAGGTCCTGGACCAGTCGATGCTGAAGAAAAAGTGAGTGAACGGAGCACTCTAGAAGCATTCCACAAGAAAACAAAAGGCCAATACAAAGGTGCCCTGGCCATGGTGGCATGGACAAAGGTCCAGCAATCGATGCCTCTGGGAATGCTCCACGGTAGCTGCTTCAGGCTGTCTGCCCCTGCTCTTGTCCATCCATGCAGTATTCTTAAGGGAGTCTGTCATGCTTTTCTAAAACTTCTAACACAAAGGCAACCTTGAATCACTTCTAATTCTGTTGAGCTAATCTTTGGCAGTGGCTGCTTGGGAATAGAAAAGTGCTCCTCTGTTAATGCCCTTCTCTGTTGCTGTTTGTTAATCATTCTTCTGGCCTTAGGTGATTGGCGTGTTGGAGAACTGAGAATTGTTTGTCCCTTGTTGTGTCCTAGTGTCTCCATGCATGATGGTCTTGGCTATATAGGTTAAAAGGCACGACCTATAGAAGAGAGGTTCATACCAGAGCATGGGATGTGGAATACCTAGGAAAACCACCGAAAAAAAGTATTTCTACTATGCCTTTTGTACAAAGGCCATGACATATTTTGCCAACCTTTTTGGGTGACGTGATATCTTGTATTTCACAAAGCAATGACCTATATTACATCTGAGCATATGTGCGCTGAGTGGAATCTGAAAGTCAGTTTGATTTGAATAGCGGAGCCAGAAAAGAACTGGAAAGCTAGAAATACATGTGGAGTATCAGGAACTACTAGATAGCAAAATTCAGTGCATGCTGGCATGGGTAGGCTAGGCTCCTAACTCCCAGACTCCAGCTTCTTGGATTCATTCTTTGCCTGACATTCCTCAACCCTGAGGTCCAGAAGCAGGTATAAATCTTTCACGTGGTGGTACAGTATAACAAATGCTTAGTTTGGAGTTGGAGAACTTAGGTTCAAATCCCAACTCTGTTTTGGGCAGGGTGACACATAACCTATCTATGATCTCTGATACTTGGGGAGGCTAAAGCTGGCAGGTCTAGTGAGCTTGGGAGTTCTGAATTGCAGTGGAACTAAAGCTGGTCAGTGGTCTGTGCTGGGTCTAGGAAGGTGGGGGGGGTGGGACTAGGCTTCCAAAGGATGGATCAGGTCCAAGCTTCCTTGCTTATCAACAGTGGGATCAACCTTATGTGCAGTCACTGCAATTCTAGCCAGGGTAAGATGGGGAGACCTAGTCTCCAAAATCTTCCACCTAGGTGACCTTGGGTAAGGCTCACCTTCTTGGGGCCTCAGTTTCCTCCTCTATGAAATGGATTTTTTTAAAAAAATCATTTATTGAGTACCTACTATGTGCAAAACACTGTGCTAAGTTCTAGGGAGACAAGGGAAAAACAAGTTAACCCCTGTTTTCAAAGAGCTCATATTCCAATGAGGGAGACAACATGTAGAAAAAGTTACAGCTAGAAATCAGATGGGAAGGCCCAGTGTTCTCTACGGTGCAATGGCTAAGCAGATGGCAATGCATCTTAGTGATATTTCCATTTATGAAATTATACCAGTTTCTGAAGTTGAACCATTTGATGACACCAAGGACTTTGGTGGTGAGACCTTTTTGGGGAAGGTCTTCAATAGCTCTGGTTGCTAGGAACGGAAGAGGCACAGCTCCTGCAGACAGCTGCCGGGTCACAGCTCCAAAAAGTTTGCACACCCAGATGATAACTATGGGGGCTCAACTGGTAGTAGGGTTGGTAGTCTGGACTGTGATTAGATGCTTTTTAAGGTCTCTTCCAGCTATAAGTTTATGATTCTGCTTCCTTCCCCTCAGGGCTGAGGTTCATAGGTCCAACTTCCTACAAAGATATAGTACTGGTTAAACCTCTGTTGCGGTCACACCAGACTCTGCCCTGACTCAGAATGCTCACCTTGAAGCTCTGTCTTCTTTCTTACGAATCCTCAACTTTAGGTTCGAATATTATGCTTGATTAAGTCTCAGTATCCTGGACCTAATGCTGACTTCATTCCTGGTCTGATTCTGAGTATCCAGCTTGTGTGCTGTTGTAATTCCTTCCCTCATCCCTTTGACTTAGAGCATAGGCTCAGATGCCAGTCCTACTGGTGTCATAAGCCTCTAGTGTCATAAGTGCTAATATTGGCTTTGGATTTTGTCCGAGGGGGATTTTTACCCAAAGTCTAATTTCATCTCTAACTAAAGATTCAGCATGGGTGTTGATCATTATTCAGAATCTCTGAGTTTAGGCAGCTTCCTGTATAAGTTGTCTATGAGGTGAAAAGCACCTGGAAACCTCATGAGTGGCTTCTTTTTGACTGGAAACAATGCCTTATAAACTGCTTTAGAGATGAATCATTTGGCAATATGGGCTACAAATGCCCTTTATCCAAATGTGAATACTTCTGGATTTACGAATACATTATGAAGGTAGTGGGCAATGAATTCAATCCACTTTTCTTACAGACTCAAAAAATCTGATCTGGAAAGGAATTCAGAGGCCTTTCCATCCAACACGTGGCTACACAAGAATTAAATTCTACATTGTAAGTGAGGAATAGTTATCCAACTTTTTGCTTGAGGACTGCCCGTGAGGGCACACAGCAGCCCATCCTACCTTTGGATAACTCTGATTGTTAGGAAGGTCTTCCCTTGTATCAAGCCTAAGAGCATTCCACTGGCAATTCCTACCATTGTCTCTGGTATGTCCACTAGGACAAAGTAGAACAAGTCCACTTCTTTTGTGTGACAGCCTTTCAGATCCTTAAAGATAGCAACTGTGTCTTCTTCCCCTCTGTAGCTTATCAATGGCCTTCCTAAAATGTGTTGTTTTTGTTGTTGTTGTTGTTGTTCAGTCATTTCAGTTGTGTCTGACTCTTCATGATCCCATTTAGGGTTTTCTTGGCAAAGATCCTGGAGTGGTTTGCCATTTCCTTCCCCAACTCATTTTACAGATGAGGAAACTGAGGCAAACAGGGTTAAATGACTTGCCCAGTATCACATAACTAGTGTCTGAGGTCAGCTTTGAACTAAGGAAGATGATTTTCTCCGATTCTAGGCCTAGCACTCTCTCCATCGCAGTGCCACCTAGGTGTGATCTGACTTTGGCAGAGTAGAGTGAGACTATCACCTCCTTATTCCACGACACTGTGACATCACTTAGTGTGGCCTAAGGCCCCATTAGCTTTCTTACCTGCCATATCACACTGTTGGCTCATCGAGCTTCTATCCTACCAAAGCTCCCAGATCTTTTTTTCATACCAACTGCTATGTAACCACACCTCCCCATCATGCATTTGTGAGATTAACATTTAACTCAATCTTTATTCAATTTGGTCCATAATTCTAGTCTGATGAACTCTTAAAAATCTGACTTTGTCATCCAGGGTTAACTATCCTGTTTAGCTCTGTGTCAATTGAAACTTTGATCTATACCTTCTATCTATCTATACCTTAACCCAATCTATTGATAAAAATGTTAACTATTACAAGGCTAGGGGCAGGCCTCTGTGGCACTCCATTAGCTATACCCCTCCATGACAACACAGAACAATTAATATCACTTTTGTGGGATTCATGAGAATGGAAGAGCTAGGATGATTCAGGAGCTTTCAAGTCTGGGTGCCTGGGAAAATGCTGCTGCTATCATAAATAGAAGAAAAGGGCAGTTTCTTGGGACAGGTATTTGGCGGCAGGTAAGATGATGAGTCCAGTTTTAGGCACTGAGTTTGAAGTATAGGAAGGGAATCTAGGGAAAGGTGACCAGCAAGCATTTGGCAGTGCAGGACTGGCATGTTGGAATGGAGATTCTGATTTGGGAGTTTTTTTTTTTTCCCTTAGAGGTGATCATTTGAGGCTATGAACACAGATGAGATCACCAATAGGGACTACATAGAGAGAAAAGAAGCAGAATAATGAACCTTAGGGCAGAGCCAAAGTCGAAGGCAGAAGGAGGAAAGACCAGAGCAGGACTCAAATATGTATCAACTCTCAGAATGCCAATGCAAAAAGGGGCCTTAGCAGCCATTTAATACAATCCCATCTCGTTTCAAATGAGGAAATCTAGGCCCAGAGATGTTAAGTGACCTGCCTAAAGGCATATGACTAGTAAAATGCTATAGACGAATCAAGGAAGGGAAGATGGAACAAAAAGGCCATTGGATTTCATGAGAAGAAAATCATTATCAACCTTAGAGAAAGCAAATTCAGTAAGTTAGTATACGGTGAGACCACATTATAAGGGATGAGGACAGCACAATGTGGTGGAAAGGATGGAGGACTTGGAGTCAAAAGAACTGATTCCATGTCCTGAAAAGTACCATTTGGTTCCCATGTAGCCTTGGGGGAATCACTTTGCTTCTCTGGGCCTTAGTTTCCTCATCTCTAAAAAAAAAAAAAAAAAAAAAAAAAGCAAATTAAACTAGATGAACTTATCAGGGGCCTTCTAGCTCAGTGATTTGATTCTGTGGTTTAGGAATGGGTATATTGAGGGGGAGTACAGGCAACAATTTTAGATTCCTCCCTCTGAAAGTTTGGCAGCAAAGACAAGGACGGAGGCTGAAATAGATGGAAATATTAGCAGTTTCAAAGGAAAGGGATTTTTTAAGTGCTCGAGTACCTTTTGGGGCCAATGGGAAGGTAGCAATAGAGGGAGAGACTGGGGATTTGTGAGAGAAGGGATGATTGATGGAGCAAAGTCATGGAGGATGAAGAAATGGATGTGATCATGGACACAAGAAGAGGGGTTAATCATGACAAGGAGGAGCTACCTCATCCTCTGAACTGGGAGGATCATTAACACTGTAGTGTTAACAAAATGAGAGGAGAGGAAGTATTGGTGGGGAGGAGAAGGAAGAATAATCTTAGAGTATAGGACCCTGCTCTCATCTGGGCCAGCCACTGTGGGCACTCACCTTGGGCTGCCATGGCCCTAATGATATGGAGAAAGAATCTGAGTGGCAGAGAATTGAACCCAGATCACCTAAATCTGGGAACCATTTTAACAAACTGCAACTAAGCAAACTTGCCAAGTCTTTTCCTCACGTCTGCCTCCAGATAGTGCGGAAAGCTCTTATTATGAGGTTATTTTTCCATTTGACAGTTCAATATGAAAATGGATTTTAAAAGGGTCCACACTTGTGAATTGGAACTTGAAATAGAATTATTGGTACCTTAAAGACAGTCTGTGAATGAAGAGCTAAATCATTCCAGATGCATCACTTGTAAATACTGTGTATTTGGCTATTTCTGAAAGTAAAGTTTACTTGTTCTCTCTCTCTTTCTCTATCCCCCTGCCCAAGAAAATCATTTGACTATACAGAAAGAAATTCAGTTCAAAATTAGAGAGAGAAATTTCTGTCCATAATTAGTGATTTTTTTTGGTGATGATTGTTTAGAAATAGTCTTGTGGACCGTAGCCTAGCACCAGAGGCTTTGTGCTACATTAGATTTTCTTTTAAATGAGGGAAAATTGTGGAATTAGAGTCTCAGTTTAAATTATAGTAGAAGGGTATTGCAAGAAACTAACCTTTAGGTTACATTTGCCAGGCTCACAAAATAACTTCACATTTCAATCCTGGATTCCCACAACAAATGCCAGAATGTCTTATCATTTCTGATATGAAATTGTTACTAGACTGCCATCTTCAGTGCAGTATACAAAGCAGATTTTTCCCCTTTATAGAGTTGTTCACACATCAAAGAATATTCTTTAGGGGATGCTGATAGTCAAAAGAAAATATTAAGAATCAAGGAAAGTGGGATTCCATCTGATTGTGTTTCATGTGCCTAACAACTGGCTAAACTGACTTGTTACTGAAATGGTACTCTGGTGTTACACAGATGGAATCTATATATAATTGAACTATCACATATCAAGTGACCAAGTTTCAGGAAAAAAAAAAAAAACCTTCTGTAGGATATAATGAATCTTTTTTTTTTTGGTACAGGTTCTAGTTGAAATTAATTATAGCCTCTTAGAGTTGGAAGGGACCTTCGAGGTCATCTAGACCAACCTCTCTTCTACAACAGGAAAACTCTCTACTCCATTCATGGAAGTAAATCTAGCCTCTGATTGAATATTTTGAGTGACAGGAAGTTCACTACTCACATGAGATAGCCTGTACTGTTACTTGAAAGTTCTACTTTATATGGACCCCAAATATGTCTCCCTATTTTTGGTAAACATATTGTGCCCCCTTGAACCTCAGAGAATGTCTCCTTTTGCCATGATAGCCTTTCAGCTATTTGAAGAGAGACACCCAAGAGAATATTTTTAGGTTGTCCCTGCTCACGTCCTCTTTAGAAAGAGACCTGTATCTTTGCATACAGATAGACTTGGCTACATTTTGACTGGCACGTTGGAAACTGAAGGTTTTTCCCCCATCTGTGTTCTGTTTGTATCCAAGTGAACAACTGGATGTGTGTATGTACACATACATACATGCGTGTGTGCATACATGTATGTGTGCATGTGTGCAAATTTGTGATTCAACAGCTATGATAGTGCTTCCACATTTGGAGCTACAGTAAACCCAGTGAGCCTGAGCCCAAATGATGCACAGAAAATGGATCTGCTGTATGAGCAAGGAGTTCAACTTCCCTCCAAATACTGACATCCAAGCCTATGATAAGAGAAAGGGAAGTTCAATACTTCAATCCTTTCTGTTGTTTGAAAGGCTTTTGTTCTTTGAGAGGCTGCACTGGTGTTTCTGTGAACCCTGATGACTTGATCCAATGCGCAGTGAATCCTTCTGAGTTCTACATGGGAAAATCAGCCTTTTGAATTTCCATTTTTGAGAATTTCTACGACAGCATTTCAGTAGTTTCAGGTCTGTGCCGAATGGGAGCCAATGAATATTTGATACAAGGGGAACCCTTCTCAGAAAGGATCGTGCAGTTAGAAAAATAACAACAGGGGTTTATGGCAACACATGGCAAAGCTCACCATCTGTCAACAAGCTTACGTTTCTTTAGTTATTGCAATGAATCCAAACCTAAAAGCCCATTTCCTCTGGTAAGTTACACATGCTGAAACTTGGCATTCTATGTAAAGGAAATCTTAAGTACCATAAGAAATAACTCCCCAACCTTGATGTTGTTTCTAATGATTTCACTACCGTCTTGTCCTATTTCTGGGTAGGCATGGCTTCCTTTGGCACTTCCTTCCAATGTTGCATTTTCCACTGCCGCTGGTTGCCTAGAAGTTATAGAAGGGATTGGGTGGGTATAAACAGATGCCTTCACTATATAAATAGCCAAGAGTTTCCAAATGATCTTTCCAGAACTGGAGCCACCCTTTGTAGGAGGTCAAAGAATAAGGTTCTCCATTGACTAATAAATATTCAAATGCGGTGAAGATAGAGGTGCAACATGGGAGTAATGAAGAGCAAACTAACTAGACTTGGAGCCAAAAGAACCTGGCTCTACTATTCCCTAGTTGTATAACCTGAAGTCTCAGCTGGCTCAGAGAGAAACTGGGGATGCTCCTCCTTTCCCCTCCCTGAGAGGGTTCCTATGACGATCAAGTAAGGTAATATATGTATAGGAGTTTGTAAAGGGTTTCCTAACTATGGAAACATACACAGAACTGGGCTAGGTCTTTTTAGGTAGTGGAAATGATCAAGTTGGACTGTGCTTTCTGACTTTGTTTTTTTCCTACTGCAACAGACTGAAAAATATCCATAAGCTACCTGGTACCATAGGTTGTGTCTGCTGCTTATAAACAGCAGAAGAGAAGAATTTCCAGCAGTGAGGACTTGGCAAGCCTGAGTCATCCTGCTATGGAACAAGGGAATCTGTGGCAAAGTACATTGTTTCCTGGGGTTCTTCACATGAATTGGCCTCTCCGATGTATCCTTGGTGATTTTCATTGATAAGAAGCTTCTGAAAATTAACAACAGCCAACAACAACAAAAACAATAGTCTGGGAACCTATTATCCCATGTTTTAGAATTCTAATAACTGTTGCAATTTCTCTGCAGTTCCCCATCAAAATGAAATCTATGTGTGATGGCTGAAGTTTCATTCTTCTATTCCCCTCCCCCCAGAAAAGAATAAAACTTACCTATTTCAGGACTAAGGTTCTATCCATACCCCTAAGACACAGGCCTTTTTGAGCAATTCCACCCATTAAGCAGTTAATTCCTCAGCCACTGACTAATGGCTTCTGCCAAAACGGCCAGACTGGTCCCTTTGTGTGGATACAGCCCTAATTTCATCTCGGTTTAAGAAAAATAGAAGATTTGGCCATGATCCCAATTCAGCAATTGTTTCATCTGACAAGTAGACATTTTCTCTTAAGGCTCTTTAGCCATCTACTTCCCTGATCTTACACCAACACATTACTCTGCACACAGTAGGAACCCAATAAATGTAGCCAACTAACCACTTTAAAAAAAAAGGGAGTCTTCCACGCTGTGACTTAATACAAGTTCTCACTTTGGGGCTCTTTGGCTAAGATTGAGATGTCCTCATAAGCCTCCCCTGAATAAAGTCTATTACAACCCACACTCTCTGGTTGCCCAGGGATTGCATTAAACACTGAATTTTGTAAGCTTTTCAACATTGAATTGGAGCATGTCAGAACTAGCAGAACCTCAGAGAGATCATTTAGTTCCTAGGTGTCTAACATGTTGTCCCCAGTCCAAATGTAGCCTTCCAGACCCCAGGAAGTGTAATGGATGGAGATCAGTTACCTAGTTAGCTAGCATCCATCTGTCCATCACTAACTTTGCTTAATGGACTGCTGCTAACTGGCAGGTTAACAGGACCAATTTGAAATTGTGAATGTGACAGCTTCATTGGTCTGCATACATCTGGACTTCTGATCACATGCTTGTCATTGAAAAAGCTTGGATGGCACTGATCTAGATCGATTCCCTCACAGATGAAGATAGATAGGTTAATATATAACAAGTGACTTGCCCAAGGTCACACAGGCGAGCAGCAGAGCTGGGAGTAGAACCCCCCATCCTGACTTGTAGGCCAGTGCTCTTATATGCTGACAACACCAACAGTGATGATGCTAGCTGGCATTAATAGAACACGTTAAGGTGTGCCAATCACTTTACATATGTCATCTCATTGATTCTAGGACACTGATGGTGCAGCTCATGTGTGAGGAAGAACAAAACCTTAGCCTAGGAGAACAACAAATGACTGGAAATCAAGGAAGGCCCAAGAGGCACACAGGGCCTCATTTGTATTGCATGTAATATAGGGGCCCAGCTTAAATTAGAAAGTGAAATGGCACACAAATATATGGCGGGCAAATATAACTCAGGCAGAAGCACTCACTTTTGTTAGAAACTGAGGCAAAGCAAATATCATTCTTTGATCTAGATGACTACTTTAGCACCCTAAATCATCACATGCAAGGACCATTTCATAGTCTATACGATTAAACAAAGCAATTGTACATTTATGATATGGACTAGGATTATAAGAATGCTAAATTCATTGTTTTTGTATAATTTGGCCATTTTCTACAAAGGGAAACTGCCATGGAATGTTTAGCAATTATCTGGTGAATTGGGACTGTATAGACAATTAAACTGGAATTCGGCCTTCAGAAATGTTTCTCAAAAGTTTTTGGGTTTTTTTTTAATTTCGGAGGGAATGGGGAGAGGAGAGGGACAGGTCAGGAAGAAGGTGGGGAGGGAGAAGAGCAAACATTTTCCAAATGTTTCAGTGTTCTACTTCAGTTTTGGTTTGGTTTTGGTTTTTTTGCCCCTGACACCAGAGTAACCAATGAAAATTGTCTCCCTCCCCAAAAAGGGAAATCAACCTAGTTATCTGGTATTAGGCACATGCACACACACACACACACACACACACCCCCCCCCCCACACACACACCCACACACACACCCCCCCACACACACACACAAACACAAACAAACATACACACACATACACACCAAAAAAAAAACCCCACAGGTTGTTTTTGTTAAATCAACATTTTCCAATGTAGTTCAAACATATTGTGCACACAAGCATAGTTAACACTTAAAAAGAAATGACATTGAAACCTAGATAAAGTACAATTCTGTACAGTTAAACAATCCTTCTAGACACTCCACATAACCTATTGTGTGTTTTGTATGAAGGCTAGGTCTACATGAGTATTGCAGAATGGAGAACTAAAACATTACTCAGATAATTAAAGGTTTAAAAAAAACCTTGAATGCCTATATAATGAAGAGAGCATTTTGGGGGACTTTACTTATGTGCACACTTGCAACAATTCTCCACTTCATTTCACAAATATAGACCTAGCCATAAAGTAGCTAGTTAATTCTGTTCTACACAGCCAATCTGAAATGGAAGGTGGGGCAGTTATCCAGGTAAAGCAAGCCAAATCAATTATGGTCTGACCACAGTGAATTTAATCCTTTCTGAAAATAGGACTGTCCTCCCTTCCCCACTCCCCCATCCCAACTATATAACTGGACGGTTGGGAAACAAAGAGCCAGTACCTAAGCCATTGCTTCTTCAGGAAAGCCAGGAAGAGCAGGGAAAGGCTACAAGCCCATGACTGAGCTGCTTGTGGCTTTAAAAAAATAAAGCAACAAAAAATAAACTGCGACATGTTGTCCCAACCTACCCAGATTGACTCTCTCTGCTGTTTGAATTTGTGATAATTGCATGACCTTTTCCTTTCCGGTGGTTGTGTAGATCAGATCCCACAGTAATGCACTTCTTTTCATTTATATTTTCTATCAGGTAATGTCCTGTACATAAATATATTCAGTTAACATCTATTGATTAATACAGATGGTTCACATTCATTTTTAGTTTCAAATGACACTGATCAACGAAGATTCAATCAGTTTATCTTTTTTTTTCTTACATTACAACCACAGTGAACTAATGGACTGGTTATCTGGATAATCTTTTCAAAACCAAATTGTCTAGACAGTAGATTGCCGTGGTTGGGTAACTGGGCTATGAAGAGTCAAGCTGGTGGTTTGTTATAAACTCAGCTAAACTCTATGATACAGTATCTGACTGTATTTTTTATGTCAAATAACAATAGTTGCCAATCAGCAATGATGCCAGATGCAAACCAATGGCTCCTAACCCCATCTGATAATTCTCAAAGGGGTCAGGTTGGAGAGAATACAAATTGAAAATATGGTTGAAAACAAAACATTTCTTAACATAAGTTTAAGAATAAAATTGAATAAATATAATATCCTAAGCAACATATCTTTATCCTCAAATCTCAGAGAAATAGCAATCTTTTTGATTATTGCTTAATTTCCTCTGATAATGAATGGAAGGATAAATATATTTAACAAACTGCAGCTTCAAAAATGAGTGTACCAAACAATTTTATTAATTTCTCATACAAAATAGCATTTAGTAAATTCTGTCTAATACCTTGATGTTGCTGAAAGCAAACAGAGGTCATTAAAACATTTTCTTTTCAGTGACCAAATAGCATTAACTCTATTTTGTACTATAAACTAATCTAAAAATATTAATGATCAAAGCAGGGTAAAAACAATACAATTTGTTTCTTTACTTTATTTCAAAATAGTGATTATAAATACATTCTTATTATATTTCCTCCCCCAGCTCTTTGGATGCAACAACAATAACGACAAAAAAAAACCTCACTGTGCTCATTTCATACAATATCAATGTACAAATCATGCAAAAGATAAGATAGATTAATAATATCACCACCATAAATTTCTAGATGTGATGTTATATCTGAAATATCTGTTAACATTAGTCATGAGGCCATGCCCTTTATAATGTATGCATCCTTATGGCTTTTAAAACAAAAGAAAAAATAAAAGGAAATAAAGAAACAAGTCTAATTAAAGTGGCTTTAAATGATTTTCTGATTAAGATTTTTATTCTGTTTAATATTCAGCAAGATAAGCTAAATTTTGACTACACATCAGCTTACACGGTACTTGAACCACTGTACTTAAATAGCTGCTTTCTGATGAAATTACACAAAGATGTATTCTTTCAAAGAAATGATTAATCTTTATTAATTTTCATAAAAAAATAATTTAAGACTTACTTGAGAATACATGGACACAATATATTTTTGTAACCCTTCCATTACTGCTTATATCAGTGCTCATTTCCCTTGCAACAGTTCTAAAAGAATCCATTCAAATGCGTACAGAGCCAAAAAGGCCACGATTTGTCCAGCCACACTGACAAGCTGTGGTTCTTGGGTTTTCTCCATTTGAATGCAAGTTCTACTAGAAATGTTGAACCAAAATATATGCACTACCCCTCCAAGGATTAAACTAACATCGATTGTATTTATACCGACAAAATATGGAGATATAGTATCTTGACAGCTTTTGCACTCAACCCAAAACTTACACCTAAGTACAATACTGTAAAATTTTCAAAAAGAACTGTGGACGGACCTGTGCAAAATAGTATACACTGTATAATGTAGGCACAATGAATTTGGTTAAGGATAGCATCTCAGCCTTAACTACTAGTCTTCTAACCACCATTCAGTTATAGTCAGTACCTCCAAATAACCATGCTTCTGGAATTTCCTTTTTTTTTAATTGAACATTTTTGTTTTTTGTTTTTGAATCTCTCTCAAGAGACCAAGATACAGACAGTATGCTAGCTAGTTACAGAGAGTCTTCAGATTGTGGCAGGAAGTCTTCTCACTGCCAATCTTCTGGCAACCTTTTAGCTTGCCTGCACTGGATAAAAGGTATCATCACAATGGCCTAGCACCCCCAAATCGCTGATGAAACTAAACTATCAGTGTTCATCATGGAAGCGTCCACTTCAGATTTCACAATCCATACTTCATTGATCGTAGGATCAACTAAAATACTTCCGAGTTTTTGCTCGTTTTTTTTGTCCTGTAAGATCTCTATGCATTTAGGAAGCCTTGACTCCACGGATGCATACGTGTTTGGTAGTGACATCATAAAATTTCAGATGGCATTTTGGTTGAACACCGTCTGTCACGCATGTAACTTAATGCCAATTTTCAACCTTGGAATTCAATAGCTGTTTCAGGCTTTTTGTAAATGTGTATAAATTTCTCACACAAACTTTGTGTCAAGGAAACCACACGCCTTAAAGTTCTAAGAGCACCACCAGCGAGGAGATGTGAAAACTGAGGAGAGAATTCTTTTTACTCTCCTTGAAAATATTTTTAAAACCAATTTTGTATATATATGCATATATATATATATACATCTATATATATATACACACATACATAAGTATATTTTAAATCTAGGTTGTATGCCAAACATCCTTCCAGAGCAAATACAGAAGGCCCTGGACATGAAGAGTTTATCACCAAGATTGTTGTTAGGACTTCTGCCACAGTGTCATCTCAGAAGTATCACTTGAAAAGCATGAAGAAAATCTGTTTACTTTCCTTGTCACTGGATTGATCAATGTATTGATTACAGAAGGTGGCAGAGGGCAACATTATGGAGGCAGGTCAAAGCAGAATGGCTTTCCCATTGGTACTTTGCCAAGAAGGAGAGAGTCTCTGTATCTTGCAAACACCTTCGATGAATGGGTGTTTGAGTATCTTGATCCGTTTGACTCCCACCTTATCTGCCAAAACAACCACAATGGTGTCATTTGGGGAGTCATGGGACTATAAAATACTGTGAACTGAACTGAGACCAATAAATGCATTTTACAATGTGGCCTCTACCAGCCAAGATTACCATGTTTACTGTTCTACTTGATTATCTGACATTGGTCAGAGATTGAAGGAACAGTACACTGGTGCATATTAAAATGAAGCTATTTACCTTACTTTTTACTTTTTTTTTTTGTAAATACTTGTAGTGAAAACTATTTAGATTAAGCTGTAGAACCCTGAAAAGCAAGACAACTGATGGCAAATACCAACTGTCCGAGAGACACGATACTATAAAACTAATGAATCTATTTGAAAATGCACAATTGGTAACAAATCTGAAGATAATATGCTAATTTCACAAGAATAGCACAGAACACCTTTTTTTTTTGTTTGTTTGTTTGTTTTAAATTATACCTGATCACATTATCCAGAATAGTTCTATACACTTCATCTCTTGCTTTTGGGGTTGGTATATTTTCTCTGTTTTAATTTCTATTGAATGATAGATGCACTGTGATCAGGAAAACAAGTCAGGCATATTAAATACATATTAAGGAGTACATGTTTTGCTATTTAGTGTACAAGGTATTTCATAAATATGAATTATATTACAAAAATAGTTTCTGGTGCGCTCACATGGTAAGCATTTGGCTAATTTTGGCCAACCTTAGAGGATTGTAGCTATTTCCCATAACTGAGGACAAACTCTAGTTATAGTTTGAATTTTGAGTTGTATTTAATTCTGCATTAACATCAATTATTTCTTCAGGTCACCACAAATGCTGTATAAATCACATTGATTTTTTTCTCTTTTAAATTTTATGTATAGACAGGTATGCTCGAAGTGTTCAAATTTATTTTCATCGGTATGTAATGCATGGTATATTTTAAACAAATATTTGCACAATTTAACATCAGTAAATCCAGTGGTTTCAAGATGCAGGCCATAAAGGTTACCAATTTACAAATACTACCGAATGTTCTCTCTTTGCATGCTTTTAAAAAAACTTTTCAGAGAATCTTTAAACAGAGTTGTTACAATGCCACAAATCAAAAGGATTACTCCAGTTCCACCACCAACTTAATCCACGTGCAAGATGAAGGACCCAGCTGAGGTACAAACACTGCTACCAGTTTGCTTGTGTTTGTTTTAACAAATCACAAGGAGGCGAAGGTTTTGCAGTGGGGGAGGGGGTACAAAACCAATTTGCCCCTTGTGGTTAAATTCAGAGTAATATGTATATAAAGCATCCCTTTGGCAATAGAGTTTGCAGTATCCCCACAGGATTCCACAGTCTAAGTTTTATGGAGTGAAATCCATTAAAGGTCAAAATCCTTCTCTATTTGACAACTCATATGTGACTACAGTTAATCTGACACCCTTGGAAACACCTGCCTCTACGCCTATTGATAATATAGAATTTGGAAGTTAGAAGTCAACAAAAGGCACTTTCATCATTAAATAAATGTCCTCTGTAGGAAATAAGACTGCATGACCTATATTTTGTTCAAAGCTGTTTGCTCTTCAAGGACTTGTAGGTAGTCGGGAGAACTCTGAAGTTTTGCTTTTAGTTCAAAATATTCACTCTTTCTCTGCTCTACAACAATTTTACTATGATTACCTCCTATTAGTGATTTCTTATTTTTCTTATCTTGTTGCTTTTCTGGATAGCGGATCTCAAAGCCACTGACCCCGATGCTGTTGTACTCCTTTTTGCTTTCCAGAAAATTCTGAATGAATACATTTGAATCCCGGCCAGGGAATAATTCATCCAACTCATCAATTGTGCTCAGTCTTTTCCTGGTATCCACATGGACGAGATCTTTATCCTTTTCAGGAGCATTTCTCAGGATGACTTTCTGTCCTGGTGGCTCAGAGAACATGAAACCTGCTTCAGACTCTTTCAGGCCACACGTGTGGCTCTTGCTCATTTGCTCAATGGTCTGCGGGATGAAGGCTTCTGCTGCAAGCCCATCCTTCTTGCTGGTCTTGTGCTCATGCTTTCTCAGCTGCAGTTGCATGGAACTGCATTCTGGGTTCCCGAGGCCTTCGTGTTTCACGATCGGCTTCTTGTTTCGCCGGAGCACAAAGACTAGGAGGCAGAAAGCAACAAACACAGTTAAAATCAAGACCACCAGAATACTCAAGATTAAAATGGACAGAGGGACTGGGCCTCCAGGAGGACTTCGGATGGGCCCCATTGGTGTCGTGAGGGTAATGGCAGGTATGGGGCTAGTGAAGGGAGAAGAAGGCCTGTTGAGCAGCTTTGGACACAGGATTTCGTTTTTGAGGGATTTCAGTTCAATGCTGGCAAACTGTACTGGTGTTTCACATTTCAGCTCCTTCATCACAATATCATCTTTTAGTTTCTCCAGCCATAGCTTTAGGGCCACCAAGTCACAAGTGCAGTCCCATGGGTTGCCCTCAAGGTCTATCTGTGTAAGGGACTGGAGCTGATCAAGCACCCCACTCACAGGCAGGTACATGAATTTGTTGTTCCTCAGGTTCAGCCGAGCGAGAGGAGCACCTGCAAAGATGTAAACCGGCAGGCTCTTTAAGAGGTTATTATTCAAATATAACAACTGCAGATTGGGCATGGAGTCAAAGGTGCCGGCTAAGATTTCTATGATCCAGTTGTATTCCAGGTAGAGATACTGCAGGTTGTACAGACCTGCAAACATTTCAGGGTACAGCCGTTCTAGCTGATTGCCATTGAGATAGAGTCTGCGGAGATTGGTGAGATTCCGGAACACCTCTCCCTTGATCGCTGTGATCTGATTGCTGCCTAAATGGAGTAGATCCAGACCTTCGAATTCAGTGAAATCTGAGGTGTCCACATCTTTAATCTGATTGCCATTGACATGCAGCTTCTTGGCATTTAAGGGTTTGGGCATCAACTCGGCCATCGATTGTATATTTTTTTCTTGGCAATTGACACTTAATCCCAAATCAGAAGGGTGAGTTTTGCAAAAACAAGGGATTGGGCAAGGTGTCAGTGGTGGTACCCTAGTCTGATAAGATACAATTTGACTCAGATTACGATTTGAGAGTGCTTTGCCTGCAACGATACTAGAGATTTTTGAAGGATTGGTTGTTTTGGGGGGCTTTGTCACTAATCTTTGTAACGAGGTTTGGGTTGTATGGCCATTGGGTGTGGTATAGCCATTTTCCAGCTGAGAGGGTGGTAGGATCCGCACATCAAAATCACTTCCAGTTCCCATGGAACATAATTCTTGCTTATTGGTTTCCTTCAGAAGCCTCCCATACAAGTCACTGGGTGTTTCACAGATAGCTTCTCCTATGTAAATGTTATATGGCATGTTCTCCAGCCATGCTTTCAAAGGCAGCAAATCACAACTGCAATTCCAAGGGTTATCTTCAAGCTGTAATTCAACGACACGGCCAATGTGTTCCAGCACACCAATGTAGGGCAGCTTCTGTATTCGATTCCCACGGATATCCAGATGGGTCAAAGATGCAAATCGGAAAATATTATCGGGAAGGAACGAAATCAGATTGTCATTCAGAATGAGCACTTTCAGTTTATGGAGTTTATTGAAGGCTCCCCGTTCAATATACTTGATTAAATTGTAGTCGGCCTGGAGATACTCCAAGTTCTCTATGCCAAGGAAAGTGTCAGCTCGGAGAACCTTTAATTCATTGTTATTCAAGTGCAACTGTTTTAATGCACTGAGCCCCAGGAAGGCTCCTCCCTCAATGTTCTGCAATTTATTATTCCCCAGCTGCAGGGAGACTGCATGTGAAAAATTTAGGAATGTATTGGGATAGAGGACAATTAACAAATTATTTTGAAAATTTAGGTGGTAAAAATTTGACCAGGGTGGTTTCAATTGATTTGGTCTGAAGACAGAAACCTTTTCACAGTTGACATAGAGCACGTTCTCCACCGACACACAGGAGCACACATTGCAAATTTCCACCGAGGGGTCAGACTCTGCATTTGTTGAAGCAGAAATGGGGGTAGACAAAACCAGAAAGAGCCAAAGTAACATCTTCTTGCATTCAGCAAACAACTTTATGCTTCTGAATAAAGACAAAGAATCTAAAAAAAAAAAAAAAAGAAAGAAAGAAAACATTTTTTTCAATGGTCATTCTCTTGAAAATTCATCTGGGTAAAAACGAAACCCTAGTGAATTATTAGGCAATATATGTCATATATATGTGTGTATAGAGACATATATATATATATATGCACATATTTTACGTCTGTCTACATATAGATATAGGTGTATATATGCATATATGGACATATACACACATACATATATAAAATATATATTTAAGCCACAGAAATTTAATATATGCTAAAACCTGACACTGATCCCACCCAGAAAACCCAATCCAAACACCATGCATCTCTTTGACTTTAGTTCTAATGATTTGTGTAGAATGTACATAATGGCGTAGGGTAAAAACAGCAAATACAAGGAAAGATTTCTAATTATGGCAAAAGCCCGGCCATTCTGTAAACATTTCCTCTACGCAGCTTGTGCCAAAGCCTTCCTTAGCACTGACCCGAGTAGAGGTCCCTAGTCATTGAATGCTCAAGTCCAGAACCAGAACCACAAAGGAGTTCCAATGTGTGAATTTCAATTCTCTAGGTGTTAGCATGATTAGAAAGGTAGATCAGAAGGCAGAATAGTATAAGGCTTGACTGAGGGACAAAATAAAAGGGCTAGATTAGTGTGGAGCCCAGGCAGTTGAGAGACAGAAGTAGCAAGGGGCACAGGGCAAAGATACAAGAGCAGCAACAACAATACCTTTCTATTTGTACAGCAGTTTAAAGTATGCAAATTGCTTTTGTATCCACCATCTATTTTGAGCCTCACAGTATCCCTGTAATGTAGATAGGGTAGGCAGTATTGTCTCCCTTTCTACAGCCAAGGAAACTAAAATTTAGAGAGAAAAAGTGAGTTGCCCAAGGTCACTCAGCTTCTCCCTCCAAGTCCTACGGTCTTTCAACCATACCAATATGGTTTAGCTTAAGTCTACACAGTTGGGCTGAATTCTACTGAATAGTACACTCCTATGATTTTCAGTCTAAGACAAGGCAGGTGTTGATATAGGAAGAGGAAAAATAACCAGGGGAGTAAAAGGGGAAAGATTTGTTATATGGAAGATGTCTGTAGCTATAGGACAGTCACATAACACACACACACACACACACACACACACACACACACACACACTAGCAACAACCAATCACAACAAAACTTGTCCTGAGGGAGTCCACAGGAAGAAATTTTCTATTTGAATGCAGAGATGAATAGCTGATCTATCTTGGCATTACAGAGACTGTTGCCTCACTTTACTTCATGTCTCTCTTCCCTTTCCTTTTTAGCTTCAGTCCATATGTTGGCTGCTACTTAGTCCAAACTCCTACTCCAGCCTCCTTTTACCACTGTCTACCACTGCCTGAGATATGGAGTTCACACAGCAACATTCCTATGTGGCTCTAGCTGGGGAGCTAGATGTACTCTGTAGTCACAGCAGATTCTTGTCTTAAATTAATCAGTTCCCAGCTGTTCCCCCCTTCCCCCACACACCCTTCTTACCCCTGATCTCTAAGCAAATAGAATAACATTTGTTGGTAGAGTTTAATGGTTAGCAAATTAGCCCATTTTCTCCAACTTTTCACATATTCCAGCACATATACACGAATTTCTGCAAAACAGATTTCCAGAAACATATAAAGCATGCATTTTCTTTTTATTTGTGCAGGTTTAGCCATGTCATTTCTTTTCATGGTAAATAGCCAGAAAGCTGGTATTTCAAACTGGTTACCTTCATATCATAATAAAAATCTATAAATTACCTAGAAATGCACAAGAGGAAAATGATGCAGTGAAAGACATATCCTATAGACACCCTTTTGTTTATTTTGCCCATGAGGAATGTCTATAATAATAACATATCACATCCATAAAAGCAGACAAACCATTATGCATGACCTACAGAGATCTATAGTTTTAAGGTGGGCCAAACAGAAACACAGAACTGTGCTGCCAGAATGCTAATTGGATGCTGTAAAGACATACATTGACCCTGGTTGGTGTGACGGCATGACTGGTAGTGCAAAAGAAGTCACAATTCATAAGAATGACATCACCAAAATCTCAAAACAACTCTCATTATCAAATGGAGATTTTTTGGGGACCGTTTGCCTTGGCATGACCATGGATCCCCAGCTACCCATGTCCAGTTCAGCCATTTCCAGACACTTTTCTTCCTCAGGTATAAACCTAAATCTTAACCAGAAACGAGCAAACAAAAAAAGCAACACCAACAGAACCTCAATTGAAAAGGGGGCTCCCTTCCCCCTCCAGATTTCTACTGTGGGTAACAAAAAAGGGGGGCAGGGAAGAACTAGGAGGAAGTTAAAAAAAAGCAGCTCCCTTGGAAAAGGAGGAAACAAGAGCCAGCTGGAATGGGAGAGAATAGGGAAAGAGGGAGTTCCAAGGAGAAGAGAATGACAAGAAGGAGCCAGAAAGAGGACAGAAGGATTAAGAGAAACTGGAAAGAGGGCAGAGGGGATGGAAAAGAATGAAAACAGGGCAGAGGGTAAAAGGACAAAGTCAAAGAATTGCAGGAGCTAAACAAACATTTAGCAAATGGTAGAAAAAATAATACACTACTTAAAGCACTCTTGGGATGCTGCTAGGCACCTCTCCAGCCTTCCCAAGTGTCCTGCGGGGTGCTTTGTCAGCCAGATGCCCCTCTCGAGCTCCCGGAGACTGGCATGTACACACATAGGAAGTCTTAGCAAAAATCATTCACCCACTCTGCGAGCGTATGATCGCAGCTCATGCCCGGAGAGGGTGGGGGAGGGAAAGAGGAGGGGGAGCGGGGGAGCAGAACAGGCACAGGGCTAGTGGGAAGATGGCAAATGAAGCAGCCGTTTGCCTGCCTAGGGAAAGACGGAATAGAGATGCCGCCGCTCCGAGCTCCGAAAGGAGTCCCGAGGTAGCCGATGGCAGCGACAGCGAGTACCGCATTGCCGCAACCCCGTGCCCAGGGCCGGGGCTGAAGCCGGTCGGGCTGTTTCCCTGAGCGTCCCCCTTCAGCTGCCCAGGCTGAGAGATTGGCACGGGGGCAGTCCTATCCCAACCCACCGAGGGTAGCAGCTGGAGTTTCCCAGACGCCTCTTTAAAGCCACGGAGAGATGGGGGGGGCAGGGTTTGAGCATGCCAGGCTTCGAAGGCTGGAGTCTCTCCGCAACCCCCCTTTCCTTCCCTTCTCTCCCCCCCTGTCGAAAGTGCCCTGCTCTTTCCCCTCACTCTCAGCCCGTGCCAGCTCAGAATGGACCAGGGCAGAAGGGGAGCGGTATTCAGGCATCTCCATCCTTTCTGCGATCAGAACGTCCCCCAGACCCGGCCAGAACCCCGACCTTTCAAAGTCGTTTTTCCAGTCTCCACCCCCGGCTTCGGCTCCTCTGTGCCAGAGCCCCCTGCTTACCCACCAGATCGTGCTAGCTGCAGCATCTCGTTAAGGTCCCAGGCAAGTGCCGAGCCCCTGGCCCGACGAAGTGGTTGCGAAGGGTCAAAGGCGCCGAGAGAGAGAGAGAGAGAGGAGGCCCGTGGGCCAGCTGGCGGGCGCCGAGAGTCGGAGCCCGGGGGCAACTAGGTCCCCTTTGGGTGCCCGAATCCAGGGCTGCCGCTAACACCCATCGCCGGAGAGGATTCCCCGGGTACCCGAGCCCAGGCAACAAGGAGGCGGCGACCACACGCCCTGCGCTCCGAGGGCACCCAGCAAACTCGGGATGCTTCCCCCACCCCCAACAACCTCGCCGCCTCCCCAGTGTGCCTGGGTGGGAGGGCAGGCCAGGGTGGGGGATGGAGCGCCCAGCCTGCCTCCCACTGGTCGGGCACCTACCTCTCCTCTGCTCTCCTCTCAGCTCCGCTCTCCTCCCCTACTCTGCTTAGCTTCGTTGCTGTGGTTGGACTGCTCGCCTCCCCTCTGTTCGCCTCCGGTCCCCTCCCCTCTGCTCTGCTCTGCTCTGCTCTCCTCTCCGATCCGGACACATCTAAGCCTGCCCGGCTGCTCCTGCCTGCCTGCCTCCCTCCACCCCTCCTCCTCCCTCCCTCCCTTTCTCCCTCCCTCCTTCTCTTCTTCCCTGCCTCCCTCCCTCCCTGCTTGCCTTCCTATCTGCTCTGCAGTTTTTGCGATTGTCTGTCTCTACGTGATCTGGACTTCTGCTCCTCCGCACACTCTCACTCCTCGCGCGCGCACACACGCGCTCACACACACATCTACACAGAGAGAGGGACTCACAGACAGGAACATACACACACATACACACACTCACAGTCGCGCGCACTTGGGTGCGGATAGACGGACGGACGGACACACACTCACACCGATTCCTCTGACAGCCAGGCTGCACCTTTATATACACGCACAGAAGTCTTTCCTCCCTTCTCCCCTCCCCGCGCACGCACGCACACACACACACACACACACACACACACGCACGCACACTCACATATAACCCCTCCACAGTACTGCCTCTCCCCAAGCACATTCCTGGTCCCCTACCTCGGCCACGGTGCCCCAGTCCTGGGCGCGCGCACACACGCACACAGACATGGACACACACACACACACACACACACACACATGCACATACACACAACACAGAACACACTTTTTTCTGTCCTCCCCCACCGTACACTTTCCCCCAGTGAGGCAGCCCCCAGCCTCCAGGGACCCTCTAGTAGAGCGAAGGTCCCCGCCCCCCCCAAGTCTTTGCTCCCACCCCCGTCCATTCTAGCGGGAGCGCGCGCACACACATGCACACACACACACACACACACACACACACACACTGACAGGCGCGCACTCACAATCAATCGATCGATCGATTGATCAACGAGCAAAGATGTCTCTGGGGGCATTCCTGGGAGACAGCAAGCAAGCACTACCAGCTGGAGAAGGACCCCCCTTCCAGGGCGGGGGGGGGGGGTGGAGTGGGGGGGGGGGGGTGGGGGGGGGAGAGTGTCACGCAGCCGCGGCCACTGTCGCGGAATTAAGAACTACGAGGCTAGGATGCAGGAGGGGGTGAAGGCATGGCAAACAACGCCAGCCAGCACTTTCGAATCTAGTTACTGTACCTTTCTCCTTCCTTCCTTTCTTCCGTCCTTCCGTGACAGCTCGATCGCCCCGCATCGCAAGGAGAAGCTGCCGCACTTCTGCAGAGCGAGCGATCTTTAGGTAGGGGCTGAGTTCCGAGGATCTCAGAGGCTTCGCACTCGCCCAGCCTACCTGTGTGTCCGGGGCCGGGGTGCTGGAGCCTGGAGTGAGACTCCAAAGTGGAATTGGGGGGGGGGTCAAGCGGCTCAATGACCCCTACACCCACCCCACAAAGCGCACCACAGCCTCTGGCTGAGATGCGGCAAGGGTTAAGCCTGGGGCAGCCGGGGGCTTGGGCCCCGGCTGGGACCAGGGAGCCAGCAGAGGTGTGGGACGGGGGACATGCCGCACTTGCGACCACAAACCTGCCTGGGCTACTGAGCATGCCCAGATCCAGGGCTATAGCCCTATAAGAGAAGCATTGTGTGCATTCCACTCCTCCAGGGTTTGGGGGTGGCCAGGAGGGGCTGTGAAGGGACAGGCGGGGGGAGGGGCCCCCGCCCGAAGGGGGGGGGGGGGGGGGGGGAGAGTAAGCCGCCAGCCAAGGGAAGAACGAGCTAAGGAAAGTCGCTTCTAGCTTGACAGTAGTTCATTGTCATGATCAATATCAGAAAAGCAGGATCACTAGGCTCCTGGTTATCCGAGGTTGAGCCAGCCAATATGTGAATTATCTAGGCCTCTTCTCTCTACCCATTTCATTTTGGTAGCGAGTCCACTAGGGGGTAGGAAGGGTCAGAGAAAAAGAGTAAAATTCAAACAAGTTAGTTTTTCTGCCAGTCACTAGCTATGGAAAAAAAAAAGAAAGAAAGAAAAGAAATAAACAGGGGGAAAAGGCTTGGTGGGACAAGAGGGTTAAAACCCAAAGTGGTTTGGGTATCTCTGTGGTTCTGTGGGCATTTCCCGGCCAGCTGCAAAAATAAACCTTGACACAAGCCCTTCTTCTATTCTACCCAAGCCCCAGCTGTTGTAGGTGCTTTGCAAACAAAATCAGCTGCCTCTTTTTGTGGGGTATAGGTGAATACCACTCCCACCCCATTCTTTTTTTCTTCCCATCTAACAAATATTTATTGAGGCCTACTCTGTGCAGAGCCCCTGCTAAGATGCTATTGTATGTATCGGGGGAGAGCAGAGTGCACAGGGATGAATAAAACTGGGTACTGATTCTTTTTTCCCCCTGTGTTTAACTCAACCTTCTGCCCAATCTACTAGTAGCATTCCTTAGTGGCTCTAGCAGCAGAAGGGGGTCTATCCAGTAGCCCACAATGATTTCTGTTTAAACATCAAAACCCCCTAAAGCTGAAACAAGCAATGGCTTTGCAATCAGACTTTGGATGCTGGCTGGAATCTGCTGGCTGAACATTAACCAGAACCACTGGTTGTGTAAAGGTCCTCTTTCTCCACATGCAACCCTGATGGGCATACACTTTGTGGAAGCGAAGTCCTACCCCTTTCTAAGGAGCTAATGCGGCATCTTTCCATGTGCAAAGCACTTATCTGTTATTCAGGGCAGCCCTACTGCTTTCACCAAATGCACATAGCCCATTACCGAGTTGGAATTCCTCTACTAGCTTGTGCAGATATAGTTACAGTCTTTACAAACATGGTTAAGTGTTACACCTTGCAAAAAAAAAAAAAAGAAGAGGCTTCCCCACAGCACCCCCCCCCCAATTCTCCTGCCCTATTAAAAACAACCTAGGGAAGAAATTGAATGGGCAGCAGTGGTAACATTTGCTGTATGAAATGTGAAATCCATTCTGAAAGAGCCCTGTCTAAAGGAAACACCAAGGGTTTTTTCCCTAACACTATGTGTATTTGTGCAGCTCATGTCTGTGAGGTGAGATTCTCCTCCGCCATAGGTAACAGCTGCACTGTGGACAAATTCCCTCTACTGTGCTCCACTCGAACAAAACAGACTCTGCTAATTAGGAACTCGAAATTTGCATTATATTGCATAATGCAATTGTGAAGTAACAACGGATACCAAAACAATGTGGCATTTCTTCTAACACACTCTATACATCTCTAGCTATATATAGCTAGAGATGTATTCATTATCAGGATCCTGGAATTGTTTGTACTTTACCATAAATGTTAAGAGGATTCAATAGACTATAGGGAAAACCCAGACCTGCAAATAAAAGGCACAGTACAAGGATTGAGGGTATCTGCCAAGACCAGCTTTGGGCAGCAACTAGCAGACAATTTAAGGGCCTCTCTCTCTTCAGCTTTGGAAACAGCTAATTGAAATAATCGTGGGCTGTTCTCTTTCGTGTGGGTAGGTGGAGACTTGAAAACAACTGTGTGGGGAAATGTCAGTTAAGTTGCATAGCATCACAGTCCTAAGAGGTATTATTTGAGAGATATTATTTGATTAATATGCAACCCATTCAGATAAGCTGTTGGAAATGAAATCAAGAGAAGAGAAACTCTCTCCGAATGAAATTGAAATAGCACTCCCAGCTCTTATAGGTGGCACATACCTTGCTTTCAGATGATGGGAACTGCCCATTCTTTAACATTTCCCCCCTCCTTTTCTGCCTCTTGGAATTGTGAACACATGACTGTTTCCTGACAGCAAAGGGGAGGGGGCGTCCCAGATCCAAGCAAGCCCAAGTTTAATAAAACTGCCACCCACTATCCATGCCCTTCCAAGAAGGCCGCAAGTAACATGCCACCCCCACCCCAGTCCCTCACAGTATGGGGTTACCTGAGATTGCACTGATGCATTGACATTTTTACTCTGGGTCATGGATCGGGAAAGTCAGATCAGTGGTAGAGATCTTTCCTTTTCACTTCTCTACTAGAGGGGGAGCCCACAGTGGCATCTAACCATAACTTTTAACTTGCTCACTCCGTGGGTGTGCCCCCATCACCTCCTCCACTTGCAATCATTAGCTAGTTTCCCTTACTACACTGGTCCCTTCCTGATTCTCTCTGTCCTATAACAAGTCATTACTATTCTTTCCCTGTCCTGAAATTCTTTTATGAGAATTTTGTTTTTACTTACCTGAGCATGTGTTATGACCTTACTGGACACCCCCAGTAAAATGTAATCTCCTTGAGGGTAGGGAATGTTGGACTTTTTTGGTTTTGTCTCTGCATTCACAGTGGTGGGCACATAGAACACACTTACTAAATGCTCCTGGAATTGAATCTGAGGTATTGGAATGGAGGCTGGATAATCATTTGCTAGGATGTTAAAGAGCAGATTCTTGTTCTGGCAGGAGTGGGGCTACATGACCTCTGAGGCCCCTCCTAGCTCTGACATTCTGGGATACCTAGAATAGTCTCAATTTGGAGGGTGGGGAACTGAGTTCCCACAGGTAGCTTCCCAGCACATACCCAGCCAGCAGCCAGAGACTTCCATCAGCTCAGGAACCCCAAGCTTTAACCCTGTAGGATTTTGTGTAGAACAATTAAAAAACAAATGAAGAGTCCAAGATTTAGATAAGACTACAACAAATAATATCCCAAACTGTTTTTTAGAGTAAGCTAAAAGAAAACAAAGTAGAGTTTTCTACTGGAACTTGACTTTTTAAAGAACTCCTTAACTCAAACCATAAGGCAGCTCTGAGCTGTTCACTCTCCTTCCTTCAAGACACATAAACTATCACACTAGAAGTAGAAACAATCCCCTAGACAAGCCCTAGTTTAAAGGCAGTTGCCAATGATTAAAACATGAACGGTATCAGTGTCAAACACTGCGAAATGAAAATAATTATAACAGCAACAAAACTTTGCCATAGCCTCCAGTGGCATTCACTTTCACCTGATTCATTATTTATCCCTGCTCTTTAAAATCATAACAAGGCTAAGATTCGCCATATACCAGTCAAAGTGAATGCATTTTTTTTCTTTAAGAGAGAGTACACTTTGTCACTATTCAGATGGCTAACTGTTCACTTCTGCTAGAGCTGAAAGAGATCATAGATTCAGAGCTGAGTCCAAGCTTTTAATCTTACAGATGAGGAAACTGAGGTCAAGAAAGGAGGAATGACTTGCTAAAATTGAAATTCAAGTCTTAAGAACCTGGGATCATAGATTTTAATCTGGAATGGACCTTAGAAGCTAGCTAGTTCAACTCTCCCATTTTACAGATGAGTAAGTTAAATGACTTCCCTGGGCTCACACAGCTAGTAAATAACAGAGCCAGGGCTCAATGACTCTAAAGCCAATATTCTTTCCACTGTATTATGATGTCACACCTCTTACTCCAAATTCACTACTGTTTCCATGACACCATCTAATCTACAGAACATCATTAACCCCTACCCCACTTTACAAAGGAGGAAACTGAGGAACTGTAGGTTTGGGGGCATGTTGGGCAAAAAAGTAATTTTTGTTTTATAAACAAAGGTAAACATTCGGGAACCATCTTTCACAGGTATAAAATACAAATGCTCAAAACAAGACTGAAAGTATAACCAACATGAAAAATTCTGGATATGAAATATTCCTGATGGGCTGCTTTCAATCAGCCAGTCCAAATCTCAGACAGTTATGGGATTTTTCCATACATAGGGTCCATTACAGTCTCTGAGTCTGAATTTGCAAAGGTGATTCCACCACTCTCTTTTGTGTCTTTTGCCATTGTACAACGGAGACCCAGAAAAACATGGCAGGTACATCTGCAGTCTTCTTGAAACACAAAATGATAAAGAAGAGTGGGGACTTTATATGTGTCCTCTGCGGGGCCAAATGAATTAGAAGAAATGTGAAATATATACCTATTTGGTTTCATCTCATTTCGAACTAACCTGACATTCCATTTTTTCCCCCAGGATACCTTTCTAAAAGTCATGGCTAGTAAGTAACCTGTCACCTTTTCCAGAAACCAATGTATCAACTGTGAATACATAAAAAATCTCCTTCTCCAGGCAGTTTGATTTAAAAAAAAATTGGATACCATTCACTGATTATTTGGAGGTGGGTGGGTAATAGAGGAGCATGTCATTCTTTTAGGGTCCTTGTTATTTCGTTGCCAATGAGTGCTTGTCTGGTAAAGCCTGCCTGTACTGCAGATACTTTCTAGAATATCATTTCACTAAATCATAGCTACCAATGTGACATTGTCAGGGCTGTGGTTTTCTTTTTCTTTCCATGTACTCTGTAACTTGGAGAAATCTCATCTTCCTTGCTCACTGTCAGAGATTACTGCCCTGAAACAAACTCAACCGCCCTCAGACAACTCAAAGATAATAAAGATTGGGAAATAAAAAATAAGACGTTAATAGCCAAACAATCCACTGTGAGAATTACTCCCAAGGGCAATACAAGCCCTATAACACCAACTGAAGCTCAGTCAGAGACAGAGAATGTTCTTCCATTTTTACCATGCCCTAGTCTATCTGGGGAACCAGCATGTTGTCTCTCGCTGACAAAAACCATTTCTTCTAAAAAACTATTGAGGGTCTTTCTCTTCAACCCTTTGATAAATGGATTTTTCATTTTCTTTTTCTTTCTTACGAACAAATAGAGATTTCAACCTTTTCTTTCTTTTTTATACACTCAGAATTTCAGAGCTGAAAGGAAATGTTTGGATTTATTTCTAAATGTCCTTTTGGAGCAATTAAAAACGTTGATCAAGATTATGTGGGATAAGGAGGGTAAAAAAGACACAACAGAAGGATGTTTTCAAATATGATATAACTTTAGAGGAACTCCCTTTATCAATGCAAATCGGTAACTACTCTGCACCTTGTAGTCTTAAAGAGTCTCTTGGGGCACTGAGAGATTAAATAACTTTGCTCAGGGTTCCATAGTCAATATGTGTCAGAGGCAGAGAATGGAATCCAGATCTTCCTAACTCAGAGACTGGCTCCCCATCCACTATACCAGGGGTGGGGAACCTGCAGCCTGGAGGCCACATGTGGCCTTCCAGGTCCTTGGGTGTGGCCTTTTGACTGAGTCCAAGCTTTACAGAATAAATTCTTTTATTAAGGGGATTGGTTCTGTGAAGTTTGAATTCAGTCAAAGGGCCACACCTGAGGACCTATTGGGCCACATGTGGCCTTGAGGCTGCAGGTTCCCCACCCCTGCACTATACCATATTGTTTCTCAAAAAAGCAGCAATACTCAGAATTATGAGATGTTAAAAGTTATCCATACCTTTACATTTATAAAGTTGACTAAAATTATGGAGAATCAAAGATTCCATGAAGAATCAAAAATCTCACATTGGTTTTTAAATATTTTTAAAAAGCATTTGGGTTGAAGAAGATGCTACCTTAAGGGTTCATCTCTAATCATGTCTCCTGTGCATATGTTAAAATAATACAGTAATCCTTCAAAGATGCAGCAAGATTGATACACTTGTTTGCTGTATTCCCTGATGATCAATATTAAAGAAAGCACAAGATAGGGAGACATACGCTTGTGAAAGGTGGTCGCTGCCATCTCCGGGAGCATCCAGCATAGTGTCCCAATAGCAGAAGACTTCCCTGTAGATGGTGTGGTTCTGTAAATGTTCCTGTTTGGGCTTGTATCAAGCCCTGGAACAATGCAGAACCTACCTACTAAATGACATTCGTGATTACTCAAACCCATTTGGGCTAACTATCCACACATAAAAAACCAAGTGGATGAAGAATGCTTATTTTTCATCCTATGATATACAGTTGGATGGACTGCTCATAGAGCTGGTGCATTAACATATATAGCTTGGAAAGACACTGAGGCTACATAATGAAGTGGGCTCAGAAATGAAGAGAGCTCACTAGATTACCTTTGGTAAACTGCACAGTTCTTTTCATGACTCCAAGTTTCCCCTTGAAACAAAGGCTCATCTTTTTAACACCATTATTCTTCAGGCTCTCCTATATACCTGAGAAGCATGAGACACCTCTGATTCTGGTGGATTAAACATGCTGGTCACCCAAAGCTCAATGATGAGATTCATAGTGAAGTTAAATAGGTTGAAACATATTAGGTACACTGTGCTCAGTGCCTTGAACACTCTTGATGCTTGATAAATATTTTATTAATTTAATTGATGGCATTGATAGGACTTACCAGAGCTTATACTTTGTTGATATGGGCTTCAAGTATCCCAATTATACACAGAAGAGGTCGATACACACAAAAGCTTTAGGGTTTTGAACAATCAATTGTCAAAGTATCAGAAAGAGGGGAAGATATAAAAAAAGAGGACAAAATCTTGGATAGGATCACATTTTTATTTAATAAGGTCATCAGGAGAATATCAATAAATACTGATTCATATAGCTAGGATCAAATGAGTTAACATATGTAGAGCACTTAGGAAAGTTTAGAACACTATATAAATACTAAATCATATTCTCCAGTAGACCACATCTTTAAAGTTGCATATTGACTGGAAAGTGTAGAGAGTACAAAATCTTTGTGATGTGTTGACTATTAAAAAATTGATTCAATAGAGCAAAAAAACACCTAAAAGGACCTCCACCCACAAGATGACTCCTGTGCAAATGTCAAAATTATATATGATTTCTCAAAAGATAAAACAACAGAGATAATTCAGTTCAATGGCTCTCTAGTTATTGGTATCAAGTGAGGCATAAAATAAGGAGACATGCTCAGGAAAGATGTTTGCCCCTGCAATAGAGAAGGTCCAGAGTAGATTCCAAATTGGAGAGGAATTTCCTATTCATTATGAGTTATGTTAGGTGCCCTTGCATGTGGATTACATTCTGTTTATTTCATCAAGCCTTGGACCACTGTATTATCTCCTAAGTTAGATCCACAAATGCTCAAAAGAGTTTGGATTAACTATCCACAAAGGAAAAAACTAAGTGAATGAAGTCTGCCTATTATTCAGACCATGATAAGCAATTAGCTTATAAGTACACATATCTTACACAAACACTGCCAATGGGCCATGCATTGGACCTAGAATTGATCAGAAGGAAAAGAGCAGGATGGAGTCACTTTTGGGAACTATACAATTTGTTTAAAAAATTTTCTTGTTTATTATGAACTTATCAAACATGGATATTTTAATATATAAAGAACAGAAAGGGGATTGTATATGACATTGTGAACCTCAGTTATGAACAGTTTTCAATTACATACTGAATTTAACATTATAGTAACAACATTGCCCTACTTGTCTGTACTCCACGTTTTCCCTGAAACAAAGACCCATCATTTTAAATCAATATTTTGTCCAGTGGTGTTGTATAAATATTAGCCATGAAATATCAAAATCTCCAAATAACCCAAACTGAAAATCTCCCAAAAGGAAGTGTAGAAGAACATGGTGACCATAAGCTGGTTGGGTCACATTTTAAAAGAAGAATTATACAGGAGAAGTGGTATAAAAGATTAAATCATAGAAATATTTGAAAGGAAAGACTTGATGGGCCAATCATTGTATAAGTGATGGGAACTCCATGGACAGCCATACATCGCATTCATATCCACTTAAAGTTAAAAAAAATGAAAGGAAGGCTCCCAGCAATGTTGTTAATTAATAGGAGGACATGGAGAAGGGCTACAGAGAATAGACAGGCATGGATGGGTTGCTATCTGCATGATAGGAGGGAATGTATAAATGAAAGATATCACAGATCCATTGAATATTAGAGCATAATATTTAAAATATTAAATATATTCAATTCAACAAACATTTATTAAGCACATACTATAGGTAAAACACTGTTAGATGTCGGGAACACAAAGACAAAAGTTGAAATAGTCCCTGCTTTCAAAGATCTCATGTTCTACTGTGAGAAATACAATATGTACACATAAATGTGTGATATAAGCCCAGGGAGTGAAGGGGGCAAAGGAAAGATCTGGGCAAAATGCTTTAGGAAAATTGGAGGAAGGCGAGGAAGACTTCCAGCTGGAGCATATAAGGAAGGATCTAAAAAGGCTTCATAGAAGCAACTAAACTAAGCCTTGAAGAGAAATAGTCTGAAAAGTAGAGATGTGGAGGGAATATACATCAGTCATGGGGGAATCTCTCTCTCTCTCTCTCTCTCTCTCTCTCTCTCTCTCCCTCT
>NW_020954681.1:2559437-2676481 GCF_900497805.2 Vombatus ursinus
TCTATCTATCTATCTATCTATCTGTCTATCTATCTATCTATCTATCTCTCTATCTATCTATCTATCTATCTGAATTGCTGCTGGGTCCAGTGGGGCTGAAGCACTGTCTCCACTCTCTTCTCTACCATGGGCCACCTCTGCACTAAGCCCATGCCAGGTCCAGTCCCAGGGGAGCCTGACTTCTTAGAAGAGTGGTTAGACTCCTTTTCTTGCTTGCTTTAGCTCATTATGCCCCCTCCCCTGCCCCATCCAGGTGCCCCAGGGAAGAATTACAGCTTAGTTTGTGGCTTATGTCTAGAGTCTCATCAAAAGGAGAAATAAAAGTACTAAATACACAATATAAATCTCAGGTATTGGACAGATATTTATTTCCTACACTCAAAGGAAATACTAAAAGGGCAGCTAGGCAGTGCAGTGTGCAGAGCACTGGACCTGGTGCCAGGAAGACCTGAGTTCAAATTTGGCCTCAGACACTTTCTGTGTGACCCAGGGCAAATCACTGAATCTCTATTTGCCTCAGTTTCTCCATCTATAAAATAGGGGTGATAATAGCACCTACCTCCCAGGGATATTATGAGGATCAAAGGAGATAATAATTATAAAGTGTTTAGCACAGTAACTGGCACATAGTAAGAGCTATATATAAATGTTAGCTATTAGCTATGAGTTTAAAAATCACAAAAAAAACCTCACAGTCCTCATTGACAAGACTTAAACAATCAGATGATTGCTTCATCATCTTTAAAGTCTTTCAGTGTTAAATTATACTTGACAGCCAGAACTAGCCAGAGAATTCACTATTCCCAAAGGGCTGAACTAATATACATGGTCAGCTTGAAACTAGTAAGGAATATAAGCATGTATGTATGTGTATACGTATGTATGTACTTATATGTATACATATAGGTCTAAAAATGAACAGTGTGAAGAACGGGCTGATCAATTTATTTTTTCTTTTATGCATTCTATTTTTAAATCTTCTCTAGAAAGCTAGGTGCCATAATTTGAATATGGTCTGTTTTTTCACCTTCAGTATTTTCTTCTTTAGTTACTTTTTTCTGATCTAATTTCATCTGCTATTAGGTTTTGATTCATTTCAACAAAGGCCTCTTGTAAGGTTGAGCTTCAAAAACTATTTTATTATTTTAAAGAGTCTTCCTTGCCAGACAGGTTTCCCTAAGCACTCACATACAAGACCATCAAGAAGTCTGAGTTACCACAATTTGTACAAAGTGTCTCATAATCAGCCAACATAAGATAGCAGAGAATATTTTTTCTCCTCTGAAGATTGTGATTGAAGAGCTTTCTTAGAAAAACAAACTGAAAGAAAATTGGTCAATATTTCCTATAGGTTAATAAAACTATTTACTATATAGTCCAAAAAAAGAATTCAAGTAACTCAAAGCTGTAATTTCATGATACACTGTCTGAAAGTCAGGGCCTTTAGTATTCTATGTTAAAAAGTCCTGTAACCCACCCCCCTGAGGATAAATCAGAGAATGAAGGCTCTTGTCATAGCCTATGTATCCTGAAGCCGTAGCCTGTTTCTTGAGTCTATTTCAGAAGATTGATGGGGTGAGAAAGTAAAAAACAAACAAACAAACCATTATGCTAACTGTTAGCATAGCAAGAAAGGCAGGGCTGCTGAGCTGTGACAGAGATGAGGCAACATTGTAGGCATTTGCTCTGAGAGCCCACCAGTATCTCTTCTAGTGGGACTGTCTGCAATCAACACGTAGAAGAAATTTACTGATGCTACCAGAGACCAGCCCTTGGAATACTGCTTGTATAAGTCATTTCTGTGTTAGAGGAGAGAGAGAAAAGACAAGTGGGATCTTGTCATGGTAGAGCAATGTGGCCATGGGGGTTGGATATTCTAGAATGTCTTTTCCTGTGTCTGAGTATGTTTTTCTGGTGCTTTTTTGTGTTCCCTAGGGGATTCTTTTGTTTTGGGACATGATGTTAAACTAGCAATGGCCTGAGGTGCCGGGGAAAACCAAAAGGTATGACAGTGATGAAATTATGTCACAGACCTAGTGACAGTTGTGTGTTCTTCATACTAAATTATTGCCTGTTGTTTAGCATCTTGCATGTTGGTATAGGACAGGGGTGGGGAACCTGCGGCCTTGAGGCCACATGTGGCCTTCTAGGTCCTTGGGTGCAGCCTTTTGACTGAGTCCAAGTTTTACAGAACAAATCCTTTTATTAAGGGGATTTGTTCTTTGAAGTTTGGATTCGGTCAAAGGGCCACACTTGAGGACCTAGAAGGCCACATGTGACCTCAAGGCCGCAGGTTCTCCACCCCGGGGAAGTCGAGGTACTCTGATCATCAGTAGTTGTGGGACTTTAAAAATAAAATACTTTGGTCTGGGACAAAACTCCGAAAGGTCCCCAAAATGAGACCATTTACCAGGGAACTACATCAACATAACTGACCCTCCTTGGAGAGCTCTTAGTGGGTTTTACCTCAGGACAATCCTCGTCTCGCCCCCCTTTGGTTCTGGCCCAATTTCTTGGTCCTGATTCTGTCTACCTCCTTTTGACAGTCAATCATTTACCTTGCCTACTTCAGCAAGGAGCTCATCCCTGATTCACCTGAAGCTCCAGAGCCTCAACTTTCTAGGACTATAAAATATCTGTTGCACTTCTGAATAACAAGTCCCTCTGCTTCAAAGCCTGACCCCACCCACCCCACCTAGTCAGGTGGAGCATACTCATGTCACTTCAGTCAAGGAAGATATGTACTGGTGAAGACTTAAATGCCATTTGTTAACTTTTCATTGATAGGATGTGTTTTTTTCTAACATTGCCAAATACTAGTTAATGCTCAGAGCTGGCAAGCTGCCTTTTAGGCATATTTCAAATAGTGTCTATATAGGAATACTAATACATATCATTTACATACCACCTTACATAGATTATCTCATCTCATCATCACAACCATCCTATGAAACAGGTGCTATTGGTATTTTAATCCCTATTTTACAGGTCAGGGAACTGAGACTCAGAGAGGTTTTGGCATGCTGTTGGTCACAGAGCTAGTAAACATCAGAGGCAGATGTGAGCACAGGTCTTCCTGATTCCAAGGCAATTGTCTTTCCATTAGCTCATGCTGCCTCTCAGACTACTTCAACCTGTATTATCCAATATCTATCAAGGGGAAGTAATGGAGAAAGGCAATTTGCTTTAAGCCACAGTTATTTTTATTTTCTTTTAAAAAATCAGTCATCTCAGATGTTGAAGTTAATTACATACATTCTGATTTCTGTTGGTACCTTCTGTGGATGGAAAAGAAATTTAGAGGTTTAATACTATGGAATCTGGGATATTGTGGTGAGATTTCCTGTAATCATCATTTAAAATGCATCTCCAATAACAGGAAGGCTACTGCTTAATCTTTTAGGAAATCATCCCTCCTCACCATCAGTTTTTTTTATTCTCATAATGGGAGAGGCTTTTAAAAATCTAACTACTTGCCCACTTCTTTGGACAGACTTAAAATTGTTGGGCAATTTACCCCCAAAGTCATTTTCTTGAAGTGTAATTTCCTTTTCATTGACTTAAAAATTGCTGTATGGATGGAAGAAACATCAAGAAAGCAAGAGCTGCCACATCAGGACCATCAGGAAAATCAGACAGATTTACCACGTTCATGGTGGATCTTCTCAATTCTCTGTTCATGTACTAGGAAATGGGTGGTCCTTGAGTACAGATGGAGAGAGGAAACTTTATTAAATAAAAATCACAGAATCCCAATATATCAGAGATGTAAGGGACCTCAGAGGATATCTAGTCTAACCTATAGCTGAATAAGATTCTTCTTTGCAGAATCATTTATGGGGTGGCCATCCAGAGTCAGTCTGAAGACCTCCAGTAACGTGGAGCCTACTCCCTCCCAGAAGGCCCCTTCTGTTGGAGGATAATTCTAATTGTTAGTGTGTTGCTCCTCACATCAAGTCTAATTTGTTCACTATGCCTCTTCCATCCATTGCCCCTAGTTCTCCTTTCTGGAGCCAGGCAGAATAAGTCATATCCCTTTTCCATTTGATAGCCTTTCTGAGAGGACTGATAGCTGTGGCCCAGAATCACAGGTTCTCAGAACTAGAGGGGCCTCAGTGGACATCGAGACCAGATCATAACTGAATAGGCATCTTCTCTACAAAATTCCTGATAAATTGTCATTCAACCTTTGCCAGAAAAATACTCTCAGCAGAAACCTAAGGATTCTCTCTCATTGCTGTGGCTGGTACCAACAGAAAGCCCACAAAACTTTCTGTTGCCCTTTTGGTTATTCACCAAAACATGATACTTCCCTGGGATGGCTATAATATGTGCTCATGGTGGAATGACCAAGCAAAACCTATGGCCTCCTGAACCTGTTTCTTGCTATCTGAAAAGTGATGTACCTATCACTGGAAAAGGTTCTCCCTGTGATGTCTATTGAGCAAGATGAAAGATATGCATATCCTGTTCTGCTATGACTAGTGTTGTGGTGTCTCTGAACCATCACTTTTGTAATTGATGGAGGCCGGGCCTGTCTTTGCCATTATTTTCCCTGGATGGGGACATTTGTCCTTACAAAAACTGACTTCCACTAGCTAGTTTGGTATTCTATCCTATATTCCTACCCACACTAGCCTATGGGGAGAGGATTGTCTCTCAAGGATAGTTGCCATGGACCTTAGGGTCATATGACCATAGTTTTTGAGCCAGAAGAGACCTTAGAGGAAATAAAGTCAAATTTGCTCATTTTAAAGATGTGGAAACTGAGGCCCAAGGAGGTGAAGGGATTTTCCTGGAGGCACACATTTAGTAAATATCTGGGGCCAGATTTTGCCTACAGCTTCCTTATTCCAAGTGCAGTGCCCTATCCATTCTACCACACCGCTTCTGTTGGGTTATCTTTCCTTTGAGGAGTTCCTTCACAACCTGCAGATATGAGCAGTGTGACAATGCAAACAGCTTCTCTGCTCTCCAGATGGAGATGAAGCTGTGCCATCTTCTTCTCTGTTCATCCTACCTTTCCAGATTTATCTCATACTACTCCCCTGCACATATTCTATGTTCCAGCAAAATTGGCCTACTTTCTATTTCTCCCACCACACACCTCGTGCTTTGCTGCTTCTATGCCTTTGGTCACTTTGTTTCTCATCTCTTGAATACATTTCTCCTCCCCACCTAGCACCTATGGAGTTCTTTACCTGTCCTTTAAGACCCAATTCAAATGCCACTGCCTCCATGAAGCCTTCCTTCATTTTCTCTGTTGGTAATGCCTTTCTCACTAGGAACACTGTTTTGCTGCTTTGCAACTCTGATGCTTATCTAATATTGACTACTTAAGCCATTTGTATCCTACTTTAATGCCTCATCATGGTATGAATATGACTGTGTGTTCTCAGGAACCATGCCAGTAGGGTGTAAGGTTGAGCAGGTTCTCCGAAATGGGAGAGACTTCCATTCTATGCCCAGCAATAGACTTTCTGTATTTGTTTTTTCCTTTCTTTGTATCCCCTTAGCATAGTGCCTGATACATAGTAAGTACTTAATAAAACATTGTTAGCTGACTGTCATATGAGGACCAGCCTAGCTCTGTCTCACCAAAAGTATGGCTCCCATGTAATGAACTTTTTTGCTGCAATGATAACCATGTACGTGAGGACTTGCAATCTCCATTGGTTCAGAAGGAGTCACCTCCACAGATTCACTGAAGTACTGAAGAATATAGCAAATCCTGCCTGTGCCATATCCCCATACTAGCCTGGCAAACTCCGTCAAGACAGCAAACTGGTCATAGGTCTTTGTATGTTTTCCATCATGCCCAGAACTTATTAAATGTTTGTTGAACTTGAACTTGAATCTGGTCCAAAGGAATTATACAAACAGCAAATATACAGAATTCATAGAAACACAGGAAGTTTTGCATGGACTAAACCAGAGCAAAGAATACAGAAGCTGGAGACTATAATGCTATAAATGAAAGCAATCCTAAAAGTCAGAGGAACTTGGACTGAAAGGCAAAGATCAATATTAATTCTGGAGGAGAGATGATGAAATGTACCTTCTTCCTCTCAGTATAGGAATGTACAGATGTCAAATATTGCATATGCTGACAGATAGGGTTACTGCATATATTGGTTTTCCTTGATTTTTTTTCTTTGTTACAAGAGATGGTTCTATTGAGGGCAGCTACATAGCACAGTGGATAGAGTGCCAGCCCTGGAGTCAGGAAGATGAGTCTTCCTGACTTCAAATCTGGCCTCAAACATTTACTAGCTGTGTGACCCTGGGTAAGTCTCTTAATCTCATCTATAAAATGAGCTGGAGAAGGAAATGGCAAACTGCTCCAGTATCTTTGCCAAGAAAACCCCAAATGGGGTCACAAAGAGTTGAACACAACTGAAAGAGTGATTAAACAACAACAACGATGGTTCTGTTGTGTGGGATGGGAAGAATGGGTTATATATCAGGAAATGTCTGGGTTGAAAAAAAACCCAAAAGGCATCTATAGACTTTTTTTGAAATATAAAAGCAAAGAAAATGATGCAGAAAATTATCTGTTTGATGGCTTAAGTTTAAAAAGGTACTGGAAGATCATAAGACTGGATGAATGTCTTGAAGTTAGTACTAAGTAGCTAAATTTTCAAGCTTGGATTCATAATGCCTTGGCAAGAGCTTCTCTCTCTCTCTCTCTCTTTGGTTAATTAACAGTTGTGCAAGGTTAGAGAATCTAACAAAAGGTGCATCTACAATGGTCTTTTGCTCTAAAAGAAGAAATTAGTTTGGAAAAAGTCATGGAAACTCCATAAGGGGAAAATTTCATGTCTAATCTCCATGGTAACAAAGTACTGGCAAAAACTTGTGATTAAGTGGCTCTTAGCTTAAAAGGTAAATGGTGTTTGGGTCCCTTTTCAGCTCATTATTAAATATTATTATATGTCATCTCCAACTTATTATCATTCATTAAAATTTGTAGCAGTAACAGAATGGAACAAACCTAGAATGGAAGAATGGGAAAAAAAAGGAGAGGCTCAAATGGCATTTTTAATATAACATGAATATGGCATAATATATTACAGATTTTATTTAAGTATTTTATTTTTCATTCAATTTACTTCCCATTTATGATGTCATCTTTGCTTCCACCAATCATTTTACCACTTTTAGTGGTAATTTAATAATGACTAAAAGTTCTGTATGAATGATATTATCACACACCTTTTCTGGGTAAAGTTTTCTTCTGTGTTTGATCTGTCAAACCCTTAGACATACATTTTGGCTTTCATACCACATAGACATAGCAATCCTCAATTTCATCACCCAAATCCAGAATCACCCACAGCAAGGTTGAGCACATAGACAGAGTCAAAAATTACAATAAAAAGCAGCATTCTTCTAAGTAATATTAATTCCTGGAGTGCAAAAAATATCCTTTTTTTCCGACTGAAAGAACTCCATAGACTTCAAGAAGAAATTAATTTCAATTTATTAAAAAATTGAAAGTAGAGATTGCTTGACCCCAAAACAGGTCATAAAATGGTCTAGTAGAAAGTGTCTTAGATTTGGAGTCAAGAGATGTGGTTTTCAATCCCACTTCAAATACTTCATTCACTTATTCACCAAACATTGATTCTTGTGGTCTACCATGTACCAGGCCATGGAGATACAAAAAATTCTAAATTGCTCTAGGACCTTACATTCCACTGCATGGTATGTAACATGTATATAAGTATGTAGAAAGTAATATATAAAGACAAGACTCAGGGTGGGGTATATGAGTATGTGCATGCATGTGTGCATATGTGTGTTTGGGGGGTATGATTGCTAGCCTCAAGAATTTGAAAGACAGGGGGCAGCTAGGTGGCACAGTGGATAGACCACTGGTCCTGGAATCAGGAGGACCTGAGTTCAAATCTGGCCTCAGACACATAACACTTACTAACTGTGTGACCCTGGGCAAGTCACCTAACCCCCATTGACTAGCCAAAAAAAAAAAAAGAATTTGAAAGACTGTCGTGCAGGAAAGACATTCCATTTGGTCCCAGAGAACAGAAGCAGCAACAGTGGATGAAGGTTGCACAGAGGACAGTTTCAACTTGATGTCAGAAAAAGCTTCCTAAGAATTACAGCTGTCCCAAAGCAGAATGGGCAGCCACAAGAGACGGCAGACCTCCTAGAAGGTCTTCAAGCAGGAGCTAGACCGCCACTTGTCACATATATTACAGAGCGCATTTGGGGGGAAGGTGGAATGGTATGGATTGGACTAGACTAGTGGTTCTTAACTTTTTGTGTATGTGTTATAGACCCATTTGGAAGTCTATTGATATCTCTGGATTCCCTTCTCATAATAATTTTTGTAAACGTATAAAATAAAATCTCTAGAATTACAAAGGAAACCATAGGTTAGCAAAAATCAAGATGTATTTTTTCCCTATCCAACTTTATGGATGCCCTGAAATCTATACACAGACCCCTTATGATCTATGGACTCATAACAAGCTAACAAACATTTATTAGGCACCTGCTATGAGCCAGACAATATGTTAAGTCTAGGTGATGCAAAGAAAGGCAAAAGACAGTCTCTGCTCATAGTCTACCACGGGAGACAACATGCAAACAACTGTGTACAAACAACATACATGCGGGATAAATTGGAGATAGTCTCAAAGAGAAGGCAGTAAAATCAAGGGGGTCAAGAACCTCTGAACTTACTGGAAAACAGTTTGGCAGAAACTAAGTATGGATTAACATTACACACCATATACCAAGATAAGGTCAAAATGGACACATGATTTAGACATAAAGAGTAATACCATAAGAAAGTTAGGGGAAGCTAGAATAATTTGCCTGTCAGATCTATGGATAAGGGAAGAATTTATGACCAAACAAGAGATAGAGACCATTACCAGATATAAAATGGATAATTTTGATCATATTAAATTAAAAAGATTTTGCATAAAACCAAAATCAATGCAGTCAAGATTAGAGGGAAAGCAGAAAGCTGGGGAAAAATTGTTTACAGCAATCTTCTCTGATAAAGTCCTCATTTCTCAAATACATAGAGAACTGAGTCAAATTTATGAGAATACAAGTCATTCCCCAAGGTAGCACAGTGGATAGAGCACTGGGCCTGGAGTCAGGAAGACTCTTCGTCATGAGTTCAAATCCAGCCTCAGACACTTCCTAGCTATGTGACCCTAGGTAAGTCACTTTATCCTGTTTGCCTCAGTTTGCTCATCTGTAAAATGCGCTAGAGAAGGAAATGGCAAACCACTCCAGTATCTTTGCCAAGAAAACCCCAAATATGGTCACAAAGAGTCAGACACAACTTAAACTACTGAACAACAACAACAACAAAGGACATCAACAGGGAGTTTTCAGATAAAGAAATCAACTATCTAGAGTCATATGAAAAATGCTCTAAATCACTATTGATTAGAGAAATGCAAATTATAAAAACTCTGAGGTAGCACCTCACACCTCTCAGATTGGCTAATATTAAGGAAAAGGTAAATGATCAATGTTGGAAGGGATGTGGAAAAATTTGTACACTAATGCACTGTTGGTAAAGTTGTGAAGTGATGAAACCATTCTGGAGAGCAATTTCGAATTGTGCCCAAAAAACTATAAAACTGTACATACCTGTATACCCTTTGACCCAGCAATACCATTATTAGTTCTGTATTCCAAAAAGATTAAAAACAGGAAAAGGGCCCATATGTACAAAAATTTATAGCAGCTCTTTTGTGATGACAAAGAATTAGAAATTGAGGGATGCCCATTAATTGGGGAATGGCTGAACAAGTTGTGGTATATGATTGTGATGGAATATTATTGTGCTATAAGAGATGATGAGCAGTATGCTTTCAGAAAAACCTAGGAAGACTTGCATAAAGTGATGCAAAGTGAAGTGAGCAGAACCAGGAGAACACTGTACACAGTAACAGAAATATTCAATACTGATCAACTGTGAATGACTTAGTCCTTTTCAGTCATACAATGATCAAAGACAATTCCAAAGTCCATCTATGATGAAAAATGCTCTCCACCTCCAGAGAAAGAACTGATGAAATCTGAATGCAGATGGAAGGATACCATTTTTCACTTTCCTTGTTTTTTTTCATGGTCTTTTGGGTCTGTATTTTCTTTCACAACACGACCAAAATGGAAATGTTTTGCATGATTGCACATGTATAACCCGTATCAAATTGCTTGCCATCTCAGGGAGGAGGGAGAGGAAGGAGAGAGGGAGAGAATTTGCAACTCAATATTTTAAAGAAATGAATGTTAAAAATTATTTTTACATACAATTGGAAAAAATAAAATTTTTTTTAAAAAAAAGAACCCCTGTATTTGATGACGACTAAGGTCCCTTTCAACTCTTTCATTCTGTAATGCTATGATTATGTAATATAAAATAATTTCAAGAGGGAAAGAGTATTAGTAACTAGAGGACATAGTCAATACCAAGTCATTTAACCTTTCAGATTCCATTTTCTTATCTATAGAGCAGGGATAATCAGGCCTGCATGACCTTCCTCACTGGGTTGTTGTGAAGAAAGTGTTCTTCACATCTTGAAATCCTATACGAATCTGAGTTATGACCACCAAGAAGGAAGTGTTCTTGACTCCAGAAGTACTGTACAAACATTGAAATACCATTTTCATGATATGACAGAACTTTAACAAACTTCTCATTTGTATAAAATCCTGTGAAATCCTGTATTTGAAGGCAATAAGGGTAAGTTTTCATGGCACAAATTCAAGGAAATTAAGGAAATAAGAACAGAGCCTTCCACCGAATGTCAAGGTCAACAACTCCTATGTCCTTCTTGAGATGACAAAGTCCAAAACTTTGGTTTTTCTCCAGAAGACATAGTCACAATTTACTATGTGCCAGATATATTTGGAAAGAATATTAACAGGAAATGTTCTGTAAAAAAAAAAATGAAATCATTTGGAAGGGCCAGGAATTGGAATGACAACTCAAAGGAAAAAAAGGCCAGTTCTAACAAAAACAAATAAAAACAACACAGTAAAAGAAATAGCCTAGACAATACAAACATTTTCAATGAGGACCCCCAATTAAAACCTTAGAAAGATGTGAACTGGAAATGCAGAGGCCAAGAAGAGAAGGCTCAGGATTAGTTATAAGAGGAAGAGCTATACTTGTATCCAGTATTGTCTCCAGAATTAGCTTCATGGTGACACTTCCTGCTTAACAAACTTAAGACCATAGAGGTCTTCAGATAATTATCATCACTGCAGATTTTGAGCTAGAAGGGATCTTAAAAGTCATCCAGTCCAGTTCAGTTCAAGCACTACCCTCTACATGAAGACTTTCCTGAAACCCCAGCTACTAGTATACCCCCAAATTACCTTTTGTTTACTTTGTATATCCTTCTGTATGTCTATGCTGCCTCCCATGATGGAATTAAAGTTTCTTGAGGGATTGTTCTGTTTCTGTCTTTGTGGATCAGAGGCCATCACTATGCTTGGTACATAGTTGGTCCTTAATAAGTGTTTGTTGATTTTTAGATTACGGGTCTGTCAATAAATTGTGGGCCTATTGCCCAAGGATCTCTCTATCTCAATTGACAATGACTCAGCACCAGAGGACTGGCCACTAATGGATAAATCTTTTTGGTCACAGGATATCATGCAGACTACCTAAGTAAAGACATGGAGCTAGTGTCCACCATGATGAAATTAATGGTGTTTTCGGTATTAAAGCATGTCAGGATAAAGTAATGGAGAAACAGCCCAATCTCCCAAATTAAGAGTGCTGCAACTCAAGAGATTCCTTTCAAGTTATCACTTCCTAGGTAGCTAGGTAGTTTAGTGGATAGGGCCCTGGACTTGGAGTCCACAAGACCAGAATTCAAATCCTACCTCAAATCTGTGTGACCCTCTGCAAGTCACTTGACCTCTCTGAACTTCTTTCGTCAAGTATAAAATGAGAAGGTTGGATTTAATTGCCTCTTGCATTCCTTTTAGCTCTGAAAATCATTGATTTCATGAAAATCCCTGTTATCTCTTTTGTAGAATTGTCCCTAGAGGTAAATAGAAATAGATCTTTTACAAAATATTTCCTGGCTATGGGAAACCACCCTCTGCTCATTTTTACCAGGGCCACAAAGCGCATCACTTTTTATTATTGGGAGCGTCTTTAGTAGGTCAAACAGACTGCAGATTTCCTCTATCCAGCTGCTTAGCCTTGGGATTCTTGCTTCTGTCTGACAGTGATGCCTTCTAATTGTTGTTTATAGATGCCAAGAGACCTTGTGCTTCTTTGGGATTAGCCCAATTCTTCTTCTTCTTCTTCTTCTTCTTGTTCTTCTTCTTCTTCTTCTTCTTCTTGTTCTTCTTCTTCTTCTTGTTCTTCTTCTTGTTCTTGTTCTTGTTCTTGTTCTTCTTCTTCTTCTTCTTGTTCTTGTTCTTGTTCTTGTTCTTGTTCTTGTTCTTCTTCTTCTTCTTCTTCTTCTTCTTCCTCTTCTCCTTCTTCTTCTTCTTCTCCTTTTCCTCTTCTTCCTCCTCATGCGTTATCTTTCTCTCTTCTCAGCTCACCACCATTGAGGGAATTTTGCATTTGGATTTGTGCTCAGCTCATCAGCTGGGCTCCATAGCTTCATAGCAACCCCCCTCCCCCACCACCATTCTGCACCCTCCCCCAACAACAACAACAACAACAACAACAACAACAGCTTTTGGTGTTTAACATCTTATACTGAAGCCCCTTTCTGCTGTTCAATCAACTGGATGCTTTTTCATTAAGGAAATAATTTAGGGAAAAAACGCATTTGCTGTGGTCATACTGTTGTTGGGTTGTCTTCTTTTTTTTCTTGACTGATTTTCCATTTATTAGTCATTCATCTGGATGGGTGCCTGTACATTTTCCAAAAGGTTTAATGTGGAAAATTATATCTTTGACCATATGAAATCCTTGCTTAAAATTACATTTTTCTCCATATCTAAGGAGCACAGGGTACTCTGCAGATATTTTCGTATTAATGCTCAAAACTCCCTGGTGAGATATATAGCAACAATTATAGAACCCATTTAGAACGCAAGCAACAAAGACTAGGGGAGGTTAGCTTCTTTAATGTTAAGGTAAGCTATGGAATATGAGAAAAGAGCCTGGCTCTCCCCATAACCAGTCAAGAACAGGAAATTTACCTTTTAATATTGTAACAACAACAACAACAACAACAACAACAACACCTACTAGTACTACTCTGTATTTATCTTATTTGGGCTAATTCATGTATATGTTGTCTCCTCCATTATAATGTAAGTTTCATGAGGGCAGGGCCTTTTTTATTTTGCTTTTTCTTTGTATCATGAGCACTTGGTATAGTGTCTTATACACAGTGAATACTTAACAAATACATTATTAATTGATTGATCTAGAGAATTCCTCTGAGAGGGGGAAGATGGAGCTAGCAAGTGATATGCATAATTTATGGGATGACCATTGCTGTGGATACCACACATAATAATAACAATATAAATAATAATAGCTTATATTTATATAACACTTTAAGGTTTGCAGAGCACTTTCACAGATATTATCTCATTTGATCCTCATAAAACCCCTGGGAGGTAGGTGTTATTATCATTTCCATTTTACAGATGGGGAAAACTGAAGCAGACAGAAGTTAAGTGAGCTGGCCAGGGTCACACAGCCAGTAAGTTTCTAAGGCAGGATTTGTACTTAGGTCTTCCTAATGCCAGGCCTAGCCCACCACTCCATCCATTGCACCCTCTAGCTGCCTCTACATGTTCCCCTTTGCAATGTTGCCATAGGGCAGGCTGGTGACTATCATGGGTTGGGCCACTGGGAAACAATGACCTGTCATCATCTGTGTCAAATAAGTTTGTGTCATTAAAAGAAAAGCATAATTTCCCAAAAGATTATAGATTAAGAGCCAGAAAGAACTTCAGAGGTATTACAATCCCATCACTCTCATTTGATAGTGGTCAGAAGAGAAGATGTGACTTACCCAAGGTCTCATTGGTAGTTAGTATCAGAGCCAGGATTCAAAACCATGTCCTGTGACTCCAGAGACTTTTTAAGTGCAGCCTACTTTTATCCTACTGTTCTATTCTGAGTCTATATGCATATGCATATACAAATACATACAATAACACATGCATAAATACATATACATATGTAATTGTATACACATGCATGTGTGCACACACACACACACACACACACATTCTGGTAGACCAGCACTAGGGGCTGTCAATCCACTTGCCTATCATAGGTGGACAACAGGCCTTTTTTTATCCACTTTGGCTTTTCCTATGTGGAATGAAAAAAAAAATCTTGGTTTCTTTCTCCCCTCCAACTATGGGGATAGAAAAATGCTAAAAACAGAATATAAGCTTGAGTCATTGATAGCCAATTGCTCCTCAAGTAAAGCAAAGCATTGACTGGTTAACAATTTTTGTCTGGAAACTTTTCTCAAGATAGACTGGCAAAGGCTTTGAAACAGAAATGGAAATAAAGATGAAAAAAGTGACTTATGTCCACATTCAGAGCTCATTCTTTCTGGGATACTTCTGAGTTCTGTTGTTGACTTATCTGATGATTAATTAAAAACAAACTAATACCCCATGAACACACAAAATGATCATGGTCATTGCCAGGCAGAACAATGTCATCTCCCCCTTTCTTTCTCTCACATTAAAACTTTCTGGAGTTATTGATTTCCAGTGTTTAAAGTGATAGTATCCACATTGGAAATGATTTCCGTTTTCCCCTCAAGTAAATCCTTTTCTAATTTAATGCAAATTACTTTAAAAGGTGGAAAATTCAAGGTACTTTAATCATCTTTTCCTTAAATAATTTTTAATCAGCCAACATTATACAATCTTGCATGCAATTAAGAATGTCATAGATGATACTTTGAGAAATCCTCCTGGTTCAGTACTTCTCTTAATATAGTTTTGGATTGTAGGGTTTGGTTTCCTTTCAATGTCTTTGTCATAAGGGGAGCAAATAACAGTTCAGGAAGACTATGTAAGCCATTAGTGCCTAAACAGAATCACTAATTTAAGGTAAAGAACTCTTTCAATGTATATTAATTCATGTTTGCCCTTTTATTTAGTTATTTTGATTCACTGAGTATATTTTGCCAATATTCAGTCCCAATAGAAAGAACATCAGCTATTTGGATGCAAAGACATTTTCGGTTCCCTGGTGCCTAGCACAGTGCCTAATGCATACTAATAGCTACTTAGTACATGTTTGTTGAATTGAATCCAATTGACGTTATAAAATCCTTTCCCCCCAATCAGCATATCCCATGCCAACATCCCCATCTCTCTCTCTCTCTCTTTCTGTGTCTGTGTGTCTTTGTCTCTGTCTCTCTCTGTCTGTCTCTCTCTTTCTGTGTCTGTGTGTCTCTGTCTCTGTCTTTCTCTGTTTCTGTCTCTCTGTCTCTGTCTCTGTCTCTGTCTCTGTCTGTCTGTCTGTCTGTCTCTCTCTCTCTCTCTCTCTCTCTCTCTCTCTCTCTCTCTCTCTCTCTCTCTCTCCTTGTCTTGGCCTTACAAGGCTCTAGGCCTATCTTCAATGGATTATTACAAATTTTCATCCTACATCTCATGGGGCTCTCCTCCAATTGATTGATATCAGGCTAACTTGAATTCTTTCTTTTGCCTAACTGTGTTACTATGATTCTCAAAGTCCTTTAGTTACTACCCATCATTCTGTGGCATCTGGACAAGATATAACCTTTGGAGATCTTCACCAAAATGGACAAAATGACCTTATTTTTCTCATCAACAAATATTTTTTAAAAATTGATTGAACACTGTAATGTGTGCATGACCCACTGTTAGAAACTATGGGGAGAGTCCAGGAGGTATTAAAATGTCAACTTTGTCCTCAGTAAGGTTTTAATCTACTTAGGGAGAGAAGAGATGACAATGTGATAATATAAATGATAACAGAAGATTAAAATGATAGTCCATAAAAAATGCCCTTGATGGACAGTAATGGCTCTAAGAGTTTGGAAACAAAGGTCACTTTTGGTTGGGGTGGTAGAGGAAGCTTGTGGAACTGAGTAGCCTGCAGGATGGGTGAGATTTTTCATTGGCACAAAGGAAGAGGAGGAGGTGGCCATTAAATGCAGCTGAATTGCTGAGTAAAGAGTGTGGAAAGTAGAAGAATAGCCTATCTTGATACCCCTATTTCTCTTAGGCATATTTGTTCAAAGTTCCCATTGTATAGTCATCTCATTGTTTCCCCTGAGATTTTTCCAAAGTAATGCCTTGACTCTAGGGCAAATGTTTACATTCCAAACCACCAAAAGTGATTTGTCATCAATATCATGTTGCTGAAATCTTGCATCTTTCACAGGGAAGAGCAATATTTTCTTCTTTTCCTGCTCCATTTTGACATGCAACTGCCTTGACTGGCTATTCTCCCAGATCTCTTACCTGCATGGAACAGGGCCTTGGCTTAAGAATTAGGAAAAAAATGAATTAAAATCCTCCCTCAGACACTTACTGGCTGCATGACCTTGGGTAAGTCACTTAACCTCTCTCCACTTCAGTTTCCTCATCTATAAAATGAGTATAATAATAGCAAATACCTTTCAGGGTTATTGTAAGGATCAAATGAGATAATATACACAAAGTGTTTTATAAACTTTAAAGCACTATCTAAATGTGAGCTATAATCATTATTACCTACCTCCTCTAAAACAATGCATTCATTGATATGGCTGGGCATTTGGTTTCTCTCCTTTTATGTTTGCTCATGCATTTGGTTTGATGGTTCAATTCTATATCTTCATTTTCTGGATCTGTGCATTCTTTTCCTTGCTGTTGGTGTTGACAACCAGGAGAGCAAAGTCTGTGCCACAGGATTGACTCTCTTACATCATATGTAGCCCAGCACTGGACGTAAGTATGCATGGTGATCATTCCTTTCTTTTCAAAGAGGGATAGCACTCTTTAGTCTTTATAAGGAGTGTTTCTCCTATTAAAGTTTATACCGACTTCCTTGGATAGGTATACATCAGCTAGTCATCAGGCAGCCTTTCGCTGTTCCATTGGTCCTGTCTATTTTTGCCTGAAAATGGGTCATTTTTTCTTGCTTCTTTTTTGAGGTGGTTGTTGTTTGGGTGGAGAGTGTTTAACTAATATCACATTCTGCTTAAAACCTCCTCACCTCCTTCTCTCTTCTAAGTTGCAAAGCATGTTGCATTTTCAAGAATTCTGCCCAGCAGTCAGCAGTATCTCCTCTTCAGGGGTGAATGTAAAAGCCACTCCTGCAATTAACACTCAGGACAGCCAACTCAAATATTATCTGACAGTTATACCTATACCAGAAGATAACATGCTTTACCTTTTAGGTTCAATTTAATCCAATAAACACTTATTTATTGCCTACTATATGCCAGACACTGTGCCAGGGCTTAGGATTATAATGACAAGAATAAAACAGTCCCTGTTCTCAAAGATTTTATTTTAATTGGGAGGAAGATGATATGTGGCAGCTAGGTGGCACTGCAGTGGATAGAGTGCCAGGCCTGGAGTCAGGCAGGCCTGAGTTCAAATCCAGCCTCAGATACTTACTAGCTGTGTGGCTATGGGCAAGTCACTTCACCCTGTTTGCCTCAGTTTCCTCATATGTCAAATGATCTGGAGAAGGAAATGGGGCAAACTACCCCAGTATCTTTGCCAAGAAAACCCCAAATGGGGTCACAGAGAGTTGAGTACAACTGAAAAGCAACTAAACAGCAATAAAAGATGGTGTGTACACAGATGAATAAATACAAAGCGTATACAAAATCATACAAAGCATTTTCAAGAGATAAAGAGAATGAACAGATAGAAGGGTTAGGGTAAATCTTGTGTAGCAATGCCCCCTTCACTGTACCTTAAAGGAAGCTAGGAATAACTACAAAAATAACAACAGCATTTATACAGCACTGCAAAGTACACAATGAGCTTTACATATGTTACCTCATTAGCTTCTAAGAGACTGAAGTGAGGAGGAAGAGGTGCATTCCAGGCAAGGGGACCAGCCTATGCAAAGGCCCAGAGGCTAGAGATGGAACCTCCTGAGTGAGGAACTGCTCAATGCACATGAAAAGTGAAAATAAATTGCGCATTGCTGTAAATGTTGTTCTAATTCCCCACAAGAGGGAAAACAAAGTTTATAAAGAAGTTCTTTCTGAAATCTGCTAGCACCTCCAATTTATACAAACTATTCAAACACAGCTTCCTTCATCACAGCTGGCTTCTTGTGAATGACAAATATTTCAATACACTGCTAAAATGTCCTAAATGGAATTTTTAGAAATCCCACATCATGCATCTGCATGTGCAATTTCAACTAAATCATAATAGTGCATAGTAGTAATGTATTTCTTACTTTGCTAATTACTTTATTAGCTAATTGGTATTAAAACAGATTGCTCGAATACCTAATATGATTTTCTAACTGCTGCTTGGTGTTAAAGTGTGAAACTGCAGCCACTGTTAATTCATTGAGAGACTTGGAAAAGGCATCATCATGACAATAAATGTTATGAATGATTGGAATATGCAGAGAACCCAGACAAACTCTCCTCATAGAGTAGTTGCATGAGCCATTTGATTTCCCTAAAGAATTCAGTTGTGAATTTGTGAGCAAGAGGTCAACCCAGCAGAAGGCTAACCATCTCCATATTTTGAGACAGCATGGCAAAGTGGATTGAGGCTTGGCTTTGAAATCAGAAAGGCTGGGTTAGAAACCTACCTTAGATGCTAATTAGCCATGTGACCTTGGTCAAGTACTGTGCATCTCTGAACCTCAGTCTTCTCATCTATAAAATGGGCTAATATCCCCAAGTGCTAATAATAACACTTTCCTCCCAGGGTAGTCATGAGGATTGAATGAGATGATATGAGTAAAGCTCCTGGCAGACTTTCAAGAACTTTACGGATGCCAGATACTATTAATCTAAGCAGGTACTTGGCCTGCAATGTGGTGATGGAGATCAGCATCACCAGCTACTCTTCTCTTCTTTCCCCCTGCTTGGGCAGCCACACAGACCCATGGGGGCTCCATGGGGATATAGACCATAAGTGCTTACCTTTTTTCCTTCCATCTGCTTGCTACTTAGTAGTATAGTAATTTCCATAGGTGGTAAAGCCATTTGATTGTAAGCTTCCAAGGGCAGGAGCCATGTATCACTCACTTTTGCATCTGCCCTGGTGATTCACATATAGTAGGTGGTCAATAGATATTTGTTGAATCCTTCATCGTGCGCGCGCGCATGTGTGTGTGTGTGTGTGTGTGTGTGTGTGTGTGTGTATGAATTCATTTACATTTAATATCTATCTACCCCCCAAGCAGAATGCAAGCTTCTTGAGAGCAGGGTCTGGCTTTCTCTTGTATTTGTGAACCCAGCGCCTAGCATATTCCCTAGCATAGAGTAGATATTGAAGAAATGCTTATTGGATTATTGAACCATAATTTAATTTGGAATCTAATTTGAGTCAACACAGGTCACTAAGAACTCTCAGGGCACCTAGTCTGTGCCTCACACAGTTCTGTAGAAGATGCAGAAGAAACAGATGGCCCAGCCCCTACCCACAAGGAGCTATAACCTATTTAAGGAGTAAAATATATAGGAAATTTCAATAAAATATTTACACACTTCAGGAAGAGAAATATTTATTTGAAATGAAAATGGTAATGCTAGAACATTACAGCATGTAGTTAATGGAAGGAAATGTTCAAAATCTTCACTATCAGCTCCTCTGCATTTCAAAGAACAAAGTGTTTCAGACTTGGCACAGTCACCCACATTTTTAACACCTCTTTGTCCCAACCATATTCGGGGAGATGTGCATTTATTCAACGAGCATTTCTTATCAGCTAGTGTATGCCAGGCACCGTGCTGTCCAGGGGAGATCCAAACACATAAAAGGTAGTAGTTCCTGCCCTCTCAACTCTCAACTCCCCTCCCAGGTCCTTATCCCCTCTTGCCTCTGATGTCCTAATTGTTCTCCTTAACTCTAGTCCAGAGGTTTCAAACAGGTAGTCCACTCCCCAGTGCAGCCCAGATGAAAATGTAATTGGGAAATATTTCACAACATAAATAAAAGTACAGTTAGACATAGAAAACATTCCATTTGAAAACTAAGTCAATATGCAGCCACAGGGACCCTTTGGTACAGTTTAGTGGCCCATTTCTATTTGAATTGGATACCACTGCTCTATTCTTCTCCATTGATAATCCATCCTCCACACAATCTGGAATAGGTCTGATCATTTCACTTTTCTGTTCAAAACCTCTTCCCTATTACCCTGTAGGATAAAGTACTTCCTCCTCAGACTGGTATTTGAGGTCCTTCACAATTGATTCTACCAACTTTTTCAGTCTGTTTCATATCATCCCTCTGTATTTACTTCATGTTTCAATCTAACTGGGCTATGGACTGTTCCCTAAATTGGTCTCACCATCTCCTGCTTTCATGTATGACACAAACCATTTCTCCTGTCCTGAAATGTACTCCCTTCTCATATTTAGTTTTCAGAATCAGAGAGGCCAACTCCTTCCAGAAGGCTTTACTGGCTGGCCTCACCCTTTAGGTATTAGTGTTCACCCCTACCACAAATGATCATACATGGACTATTCTGTGCATGTATTTAATCCACCAGTAGAATGTAAGCACCTTGAGCAGAGATCAATGAATTTTTGTGCCTTGTACTGTATTCTATGTGTTCCTTTTGCATAGTAGGTCCTCATGAACAATCTTATTATTGCCAATTCTGGATGTCCTTACAAGCCATAGCTAGTTATAATGACAACATTTTTTGTCCCTTTCTGTTTTCCAGTCACATAGAGACAGATTTAGACATGGGCAGAATGCCTCTCTCTCCTTTAACTTATGATCTGTCTGCCCTCTCCAACTACAAATCACCAACCTTGTGTGGCTTTCAGCCCAGAAAGAGAATCGCCTCAATTGGGCCTATTTTCAGATGTCTCTGGGTCATACTACAGAAGGCATAGTGTGACCCTCACCTGTGAGAATGGTCATGGTTAGTTCAGCAATCTTCACCGACTGAAGAACAATTGCTCTGTATTTTCAGCTACCTCCTTAGGTGCATATCTGAACAAGTTATTCCAGTGGGAAAGCAGGTCTATATTTTATGGGTTCAGAGCCAGAGTTTCTATCCTGGTGACCCCTGGAGCAAGGCCACATGAAAAAGAGGAGTTGAGGCACCACTCCCATGTCAGGCTGAGGTCATCTAGAAACAGAGGTCATGGGTTCGGGGGAGGTTGAGGATCTGTGTAGTCAGGGTGTTCGAAGGCAGGAGGAGTTCTAGAACTGAACCCATTGTGGAAGAGATAAAAGTGACCTGGAGGTCCTCAGGTAACAGTAGCACACCACTGGGCAGGATGCAATGAACTTGAAAGGAGAACTGGTTGCTGAGTGATGTCTGGGGATCTAAAGGCAGTAGTGGAGAGCAAAGCATATGCCAACTTCTCCATCCTCTGTGGCAAGGGTGTGAGAGAAGGAGCAGTCAGACTTGGATAATATGTGGTGAAAATGGGGAGTTTCCTTGAGAAAGCCAGGCTTCTGTGAGCTATAGAAGATAGAATGGATGTGAGAGGAAGAGGTCTAGGATGAACAGGAACTTGGGAATAATAGAGGAAACTTCCAGAGAGGTATGTAGAAAGGGAAGGCAGAGGAAGATAGGGACAAGGGCACAAGCCATGCACATCACCTTCACCTTGGACCTTGGATCTCCTAGCTTTTTGTACCCTGATCCTGAGCATCCTTCATGGTAGGGGTTACCAGCTGAGTTAGTACACTAGGAGCAGTCCTCCCACCCTTTGATGAAAAAGCAGATCCTAGCATAAGGACATAGGACAGTGGGACTTTGTAGTGTGGTAACCCAGAGGCTGGGAGAGGGAGCAGTTGGTAAGGCAGCCAACATGGTGTGTGTGTGGGGGGGATGTCAGCACCTGGTGCTAAGCCCCTGTATCTCAATACTAGTTCCTACCTTGCAAGTAGTCTACAGTTTAGTAACTAAGTCATAATAGAGGTGCTTGAGGGCCAGGAGTTTTAGTGACTCCTCCAGAGTCACACAACTAGTAAATATCAGAGGCACCATCTTCCTAACTCCAAATCCAGCACTCTATCCACTCTGATAAGCTACCTCCAAATGTTAAAAAAAAGCCATAATAATATTGCCAGTTATTTGAGGCATCAGAGTAAGGAACTGACAAGAGGAGCAGATGAGAATGGAGAATATTGATTGGTCATGCATCCAGAATGTCTGTCTAGCTGAATGCCGGGTTCAAAAGTGGTCAATCAGATTTCCATCGTTGTTTGGCTCCCATATAGTAGGAGGTAGAGAAATGCTTGTCGCTGATGTCTTTATTAGAGTTTTACATTGAAGTCTTTGAGGCTTTGACTTAGAGGATTTTCTGGATCCACTTCTGTCTGTATTTCTTTCAGCCACCAGGTGGCATTCTCTTTGCTACTGAAATGCTCAATTGGAAGACCTAACCAAAAGGTGTCCCATAGAGATCAATTTTATATCTCTTGCACAAAAATAACGCAGGTCGGTTTTAATAGATCATACTGTCCTAGATTTAGGGCTGGAAGGGACCTCAGAGGTCCTGTAGTCTAAGCCCTTCATTTTCCACAGGAGGAAACTCAGGTCCATAGAGGTAGAATGACTTGCCCAAAGTCGCATAGGTAATACTTGCCAAGAAGTGGGATATGAGCTCAGGTCCTCATAGCCTGGAGTTAGTATAGGTTTTCCTGTGTTATGATGACTGTATCAAAAAAACAAACAAACAAACCTCAGGGATTCTTAACCTTTTCTGTGCTATAGACCCCTTTGGCAAGCTGGTGAAGCCTATGGATTTCTCAGAATATATGTTTTACATGCATAAAATAAAATGCAAAAGATTACAAATGACACAAATTACACGGAAATACAGCTATCAAAACATTAAAAAAACACACAAGTTCTTAGATGTCAGGTTAAGAACCCATGAGCTCAATTCTGATAATTTACATAACAGGCCTACATAAAGAACTTGGGATAATATTCCCCTTGCAGAGAACTTGGAATCAGGAAGGCCTGGGTTCAAATCTTGCCTCTGCTACATACTACATATACCTAACAGGCATAAGAGTTTATACATGTGTGACCATGAGCAAGTCTCTTATGTTCTCAGTGGTCCCCAACAACCTCCTGAGATGATAAATTGTAGATGGATTGTCAATCTGAATTGAGAGAGGGACTTTAGGCTGGCAGTTCACAGGGATAAATCACAGGCCCGGAAAGTTCTCTGCCACAAAAGAAAGAATTTAGAAGTAGAATTGTCAGCTCATATAAGTTACTGGAACTGCACAAGTATTTAGAATTATACAATGTTTATTTATGAATTTAACTTCATTGAGGTCTTGACACTACTAAGTCAAACTAAAACATCTACTGTCTCAAAAATTTTGAATACCACTTATTGAAGAAAGAGCCGTGAATTACTGTGAATTTGGAAGTATAGCAAATAAAGGTAGAGGTTTATCTTTTTTTTTTTTAATAGCTCTACCTAGGGAATGATGGTTCATTTTATTGTAATAATGGCTGACATTTCTATAGTGTTTTAAGGTTTACCAATGCTCCACCAATATTTTCTCATTTGATCCTCACGTCTACTCTGGGGAATCATTATCCTTATTTTATAAATGAGGAGGTCATGTAATTTGATCCAAGTCACCAATTTAGAAAGGCTCTGAGTCTGTATATAAAGCCAGAGCGAGTCTGTATATGAAGCCAGAGCTCTTCTGACTCCAGTTCTAGGCTGTCTTTCTATTGTGCTTCAATGTCCAAAGAATTCTTCACTCTACAAAAGACTTGACTACAGGGTTCCTTTAGCTCAGGGGTGGGGTATCTGCGGCTTTGAGGCCACATGGGGTCTTCTAAATCCTTAAGTGCAGCCTTTTGAGTCAAAAGGATCTAGAAGGTACCATGTGACCTCAAGGCCACAGGTTCCCCAACCCTGCTTTAGCTAATGAATATCCTTGGTGCATCTGAATATGATTTGATTTAACAAATAACGCCAACAAAAATTTACTTACAACTTTGCAGAAACACGTCTTTTTAACCATTATTGAAATCTTTTGTTTTAATTACAATGCAAATGTTTCTCCTAGTATCCCTCTCATTTCCCCTTCCCAAAGAGCCGTTCCATCTAACAAAAAAATATTTTTAAAGCAAAAGAAGAAAAAAGGGGGAAAATGAGCAACACTGATAAACACGTTGAAAAAGTCTGAAAATGTATGGTGCCCCCATAGCTGTGAACTTCTCAGCGCCGCAAAGGGTGGGGTGGATGTTCCTTCTTATAGCTCCTCTTTAAAGCCAACCTTATTTTTGATCATTTTGATTGCCTTGTGGTTTTTTTTTTCCATTTACGTTGTTGGGGGCATTATGCACTTCATTTTCTTGGCTCTGCTTACTTCATTTTGCATCAGTCAGCTCATGTAACTCTTTCCATGTTTCTCTGTATCCATCAAATTAGTCCTTTCTTATAGCACAATGATGTTCCATTAGATGTATGTGCCACAGTTTGTTTAGCCATTCCCCCAATTGATAGGCATCTATGTCTTTCTTACAGTTCTTTTCTACCACAAAAATACTGCTATAGACATTTTGGTGTATATGAAGATTGTCTTCTTGTCAATGACCTATTTGGAGTATAAGTCTAGTAGTAGAGTCTCACTGTTGAAGTATATGGACACTTTAGTCCCTTTATCTGCCTAATTCCAAATTGCTTTCCAAAATGATTATACTGATTCATAACTGCAGAAACACATCTCTTGAGGAAACTGATGCTTACCTGCATTTTTAATTTAAAAATCCTCATTTGAATAAAGATACTAGTAAATCTTTTATACCATTTTCTGTTTTATTTATTATTTATATAGGTAAAATGAAAAATAATCAGTTTTACTCAATAGAGGCCTATTATAACCACAAGAGACAGATTCAGAATAGTTTTTATGGCTGGATTCAAAGAGTAATCATTAGTGGCTTGATGTCAACTTATAGCAGAGTCTCCCACAAAGCACTCCAAAGATCTGTGCTTGGTCATGTGTTATTAAATTTTTTTCAATGACTTGATAAAGTCACAAATTATATACTTTGCAGATTTGCAGATGACACAAATCTGGGAAGTATCGATAACATGTTAGATGAGAGAGTCGGGATTTGTAATAATACTGACCAGCTAGAATGGTGGGCTGAGTCAAACAAAAAGGAACCTAGTAGAGATAAATGTAAAGTCATACATTTGGGTTAAAGAAATCAACCTAACAGGTATAAGAATTTATACAGTCATCGATCTTAAAAGGATTTGAAGGTTTCAGTGGATTGAAAGCTAAATATGGCAACCAGGAAAGCAGATGTGATCTTATGATCCATTAGGAGAGGTGTACAATTTCCAGTAATTAGGAAGTGATACTCCCATTGTCTTCTGCCCAGATTAGACCAATTTTGGAGTACTGTATTCATTTCTGTACCATATCTTAGGCAGGATATTGGTGGATGGACAACATTCAGAGGAAGATGACCTGGAAAATGGAATCCTTGAGTTCATGTCATATAAAGAGTAACTGAGGCTTGCCATAAACAGCACTAATGTGAGGAATGAGGAGTACTTTGCTCACTGAAGCTATAGGTAGCCTATGGATTTTGTAACCTATGGAGGCATATGGGGAGAATCACAGATTCCCAGGGTTAAAAGGATCCTCAGAGGCCATCTAGTCCTACTCATATCTGAATAAGAATCCCTTTACAATATACAAAATGAAGGGGCCTTTGATTGGACTTCCAGTAAGGGGCAAGCCACTGCCTCCACGGGCGGTCCATTCCACTTTTGTCTAGCTGTAATCATTTGGAAGTGTTTCCTTACATCAAGCCTAGGCAGCATGCTTATCAAACTCACAGATGAAACAAAACTGGGAAGCATAGCTAATACACTGACTGGACGGCAGAGTTAAGCTCTTGACTGGCTAAAATGTGAGGCCAAACTAAGATGACAAAATGTAATGTTGTTAAAAGGAGAGTCTTACATTTGGCTTCCAAAAATTAATTTCAGAAGTATAAGGTGAGGAAAGGTGAGACAATTCATTTGAAAATGATCTGGAGACTTCAGTGGATTTCCATGCTCAGTGTTTGACAGCAATCAGACATGGAGGCCAAGAAAGTGAATGCAATTTTAGACTGCATCAAAAGAAGCATAGTGTTTAAAACTAAGGAGGTATTAGTCCTTCTCTACTCTTTCCTGGAACATGTAGAACACATGTAGAACATTGTGTTCAGTTCTGGTCACTGCACTTTAGGAAGAATAGTGATGACTTGGATTAGAGAGCATCTGAGGGAGTGTGTCTAGGATAAAAGGTCTTGAGATTATGTCAGGTGAAAATCAATGGATTCTGAAATGTATAGGCTGGAGAAAAGAAGACTTAAAAGGGTATATACATTAGTTATCTCCAAGTGTCTGAAGGGTTGCTGCATAGAAATGGGATCAGGATTTTGTTTTGTTTTGTTTTGGGTCCCAAAAGACAGATCTAAGAACAAGGGGCAGAAGTGGCTAAGAGGTAGGTTTAGACTTAATATAAGGAAAAACTATTGAGGGGATTCTTGTTCACATACGGATTGGACAAAATGATCTCTGAGGGCCCTTTCAACCCTGGGGTTCTGCAATTTTCCCCTTATGTCTCCACAGGCTACTTATAGCTTCAGTGAGCAAAGTATTCTTCACACCTCACAACAGCCTTGTCCTCAGTAGGCCCCACCCAGATATCATCTTTTGGGAGCTCCTGTACTACTGAATGAACAAATGGGGTGAATGCTCTCTTTGCCTTCATCTTCCACATCAGCTGTGGCCTCCTCTGCATCCCCATGGCAGCAGTTGTCCCCAATTTCATCTCACCATTACTAAAGGCATGTTTATGGTTTTTGTTTACTTTTCCTTAGTCTCAAAACTGGAACAAAAGAGATGGTATTTTATACCTTCATAGAGTCCTTTTTCCTTAATCAAGGATGAGAAATTTTAATTTTGACAGTTTTATACTGAATCTTTTTTTTTTTGCAGTGAGTTGTTTTAGATAGTCAGGTTTTCCTTTGCAAGAAAATCTAATGTTTCAAATACTGTACTTTCTTCAAACAAGTAGGTATGTTTTTATTTTTTTACTCTGACCTAAACACCAAAAAAGTGCATTTCCATATGTAGTAGAACACAAAATAAGGATTCTCTATGAAACTCTGAATCTGCATGTCACCCTACTTCTGCACATCACTTTCAAAACTATCCTGCTTGTTTGTGCTTCCTTCAGAACTTCCTTTTGTTTTCTGAGCATTTCTAAAGATGTTTTAATGGTTCTCTTATTTTTGGCATCATTATTGTTAACCCTCTTCCTCCTCACCCCCAATTAAAAACTAAAGTGATCCCTTCCCCCACCCCCACCCCTCCAAAAAAAAAAAGCCCTTGTAACAAATAAGCATAGTCAAGTGAAATGAATCCACACAGTGGCCATGTACAAAGATGTGCCTTTTCCTGCATCTTATGTCAATCACCTTTCTGTCAGGAGGTGTGCAACATGTTTTCCCATGGATCCTCTGGGGACATGATTGGTCATTGCATTGATCAAAGTTCTAAAGGTCTGAGGCAGATCTTTTGTTTTTTTGTGTTAATTGGCTGTGGTTGATGTCATCATAGAGCTTAAAAAATCCTTGTAGTTCCCTATATGTTGGCTGGGATTTATGGCCAGCTTTTGCTTTCTCTTCCTCCAAGAGAATACCACCCAGACAACCACAATTTGCTTGTTGTTTTCACCAGGGGGCTATTTGTTTGCATGGGCCTCTTATGAGTTGGATCATGTCCTATATCTTTTTTTTTGCTTTATTATTTCATAAAGGGGAGGTTTTTCTCTAGTATCTGACTGTTGTGCCTTTCTGCCTTGTGGGCACAACTGAATTACATGAATGGAGAGTGACTACTTGAAGAAATCAATGATTGGCTTCCACTTGAACAAGCAGGCAGCACAATTGCAATTTCATTTGGTGTCATTGGCCTTGATCATGATATTATTACTAAGTAATAAGAAAGGATTTTCGAAATAAAGGAACACTTTCTCAGTTTACAAATTAAAAATCAAAGATATTGATAAAACCAATGAACATTAGTCTTTTGTTTTTTTCCAACCATTCTACTTGATACAACTCAACAAGTGCCTTTAAAATATTCTAGAAAAGACTTTTATTGAAATATTTACAGCCAATATATATGCTTGAAAATCATGATTTAGAGATTACTAAAAATGATTTAGATGTTGTAAGTGAATCTCAGACAATTTCTGCATGTTTGAAGACATCTGGGACCTGACTATAACTTAATGTTCAAGTATTCTGTCATACTGAAGAGTTCAAATCAGTTCAAAGAGTAGCAAATCTTAATAGTCAGAATGAACTATGCTTCATCCCTCCACCTACCCCACACACTCATCTATGATCTTTTGTCTTTTTTTAAGAATGCTGTTTTATATTTTCTCAATTACATGTAAAAATAACTTTAAAATAATTTTTGAGTTCCAAATTCCCTCTCTCCTTCCCCATTACCCTCCTCATTGAGAAAGCAAGCACTTTGATATTGACTATACATATGTAGTCATGTAAAATATTTCCATAGTAGCCATGTTGCAAAAGACATAGAACAAAAAAGTATGCATATGTTATCTCTCAGTTATATTTATACACACATATATGTGTGTGTGTATATACATGTGTGTGCATGTGTATATATATATATATATATATATATATATATATATGTATATATCTGTTCTTTCTCTGGATAGCATTTTTCATCCTAAGTCCTTCAGAATTGTCTTGTATCATTGTATTGCTGGGAATCTGAGAATAATAGCTAAGTCATTCACAACTGATCATCATACGATATTGCTGTTACTGTGTACAATGATCTCCTGGCTCTGCTCACTTAACTTTGCATCAGTTCATGTAAGTCTTCCCAGGTTTTCCTGAAAGCATCCTGCTTTTCATTTCTTATAGCACAATAGTATTCCATCACAATGATTTACCACAACTTCTTTAGCCATTCCCCAATTGATAGGTATCACTTCAGTTTCCAGTTCTTTGCCACCACAAAAAGAGCTGCTGTAAATACTTTTGTATATGTAGGAGCTTTTCCTTTTTCTTTGATCTCTTTGGGATATAGACCTAGTAGTGGTATTTCTAAGTCAAAGGGTATGCTCAGTATTTTAGCCCTTTGGGCATAGTCCTAAATTGCTCTATGATCTTTTCTAGATACTTTGTGGGAAAAAAAAAGACAGTATATCTAACCCTACCCCAGCCCTTGTCCCTCTAAGTCTGGGTCTCAAACAAATCACATCTGATCTTGGAGGCTCTGACAAATACTTCGTATTTCTCTTTGGCTCATCATGTCTACTGAGAACTTACACTGGGAACATCACTGACTATAGATTGTGTATACCTCATGACGGGTTTTTTCCTTCACAAATGTGGGTGACAAGGTCTCCAGCTCCCATACAAGCATTCAACATAGCCAATTTAAATCAAGGACAGGTCAACTTCTATTTCACCTCCCTTAGTATTATGGTTTGTCAGTTATTACATTCTATAATGAAGGAATTTAAAATTATTTTATTTACTGGTCATGCTTCATGATTTATTTTTCTTCTCCTTTCATGACACGTAGGAAGACCCCATAGACAATAGATAAAAATTAAGTCTCTGTGTACACAGGCAAAGTGCGTTAGAGAATTGGAATGACTCTCCATCATGAATGAAACTGATTCTCTGAAGGAGGGTAGAGAAATAAGTACTGTACCAAAGCCAATAGGAAGAGTGTCTAGGGACATTAAGTCACTGTTGCTGATTCCTCCATTCTTGTAAAAGTACACAGGCACAAAAGTCCAAAAAAGGATTGGTTCCATCTCTAGGTCACCAAGCTGATAACTGATTATGTTTTGGACCAGTCTGACTCTGATTCAGATAAAAATACTTTCATTTGAAATATCCAGATAATAGAGGCAAAGGTAGCTGCTAAATTGCCACCATCCTTCACCTTGCTTTATGTTTGTAGCTGACCTCCTAAGAGGAAATTGGAAAGAGATATACCAATTACATTTTTTTTTAATTTTTGAAAAGTGATCCATTCAGGCTCGTGGCACAATGTGCCTTGTGGGAAATGATAGTCATAATACTATATTTCAGGCACAGATGCAAAATGAAATAAAATAGGATATTTCAGGGAAAAACACATTTAGGGATCTGAATTATTCACAGAATTTGACTCAATTTTGAACTTTACTTGGCACGTAAAAGCACATAACTAAAATAACTGGCCTGCAATAGGAGCCACTAGGGTCCAGTCCCGGCTCTGCCATAAACTTGCTCTGTGACCTCAAACAAGTCACTTACCCTCTCTGAATCTCAATTTCCTTATCAGAAGATCAAGGGAGTCCCTTTCAGCTCCAACACTTGGAAATGTAGATGATGCGAAACCAGAATGATTTAAAATTAAATTCAAAAGCGATCATTGGTAATGTCAGAGAGAGAGAGCAGTTTCAGTTGAATGATGAGGTTGAGGTCAGAAACCAGATTGCAAACTGAGGGCTGAGTGAGAAGAAAGGAAGTGAAAGCAATGAGTCTGTATACAAGGACTTTGTAACACAGGGATTTGGGCCTCAGTTTCCCTTTCTGTAAAATGAGGGAGTTGACTTAGATGGCCTCTAAAATCCCTGCCACCTGTGGACCTGTGATCTTATGATGTAATACTGTTCCCCTTGTGGCATCGATAACTCCCAGAGAACTGTTCACAAACCAGTTCACCTAGAATGGAGGTACAGTGGGATAAAGAGAAGGGAGAGCCAGGTGAAATTGATGAGGTGAACTAAGGAATGACGTAGTCTCTGAAGATCCTGTTGGTCATGTGGTTTGAGGGCTTCTCCAACAGCCATCTAGGGACTGAGTAAAATGAAATCATTTGATCTTGGGGAAAGAAGGGTTGGTGTACATTTTTGTAATTTGAAAAATTGCTTTACTTTGAAAAGCAATTTCCAATTGGAAGCTAGTTGATATTTAGACAAGATAGATAGGTAATTATATAATTGTTCTGGGCCATCTTCTCTTGTACCTCTGTACTCTCTTATAGACTCTCATAGACTTTTTCAGCTCCAATGAGGTTAACTATAGTCTCTTTGCAGTTGACATAAATATATGTATATATAGAAAGCACACATACATGCATGTATATAAATATTAGAGTGGGAGATATAGGTATACATATACATATATGCACGTTCATGTATATATACATATATAGAGTGTGTATATATGTATGTATGTATGTATGTATGTATGTGTGTATCTCCAGCCCTCATCTCTTCCCTGAGCTTTAGTCCCCCATCCCTCACTGCCTAGTAGAAATTTTAGATGAGATGTTCTGAAGACAAATTAACTTGTCCAAATATGAATTCATTCTTTTTTCTTCAGAACCCTCCCCCTTCTAAACTTACCTATTTCTGTTGAAGGCAGCATAATCTTTGAGGTCCCCAAGGTTCCTAACCCAGTATTGTTCCAGATTCCTTCCTCTCCTTTCCACTACACATCTAATCAGTGGCTAGATCTTGTCATTTCTACCTTAACAGCATCTCTTGTCTCTAGCCCATTCTCTCCACTAACATGGCTCCCAGCTACCTGAGTTCAGGTGCTCACTATCTCTTGCCTAGATTATTGCAACAATCTTCTGATCGCTCTCCCTGCCTCAAGTCTCTCCCTACTCTGGTTCATCCTATATATTTCTGCCAAAGCGATTTTCAGTGCAGAGCTAACCATGTAAGTAAGTCTTTTACTTAATCAACCCCAGGGCATTTTTATTGCTTTTAGGTTGGAATAGAGACTCCTCTGTTTCATAATGAGCACCCTCTACAACCTGGTCCCAACCTATCTTCCCAGCCTCATTGGATGGAACTCTCCCTCTAGCTGGTGAGATCCAGCCAAACTGACCTCTGTGTTCCTCACTCAGGACACTTCATTTCCCATCTCCTTGCATTTTTGCATCATCCTTCTTTTTCTCTGTTTCATAAAGCCAATCTCTTCCTTTAAGATGGTGCTTGAACTGCTTTTTCTGAATAAAGCCTTTCCTCACCCCTATCCCCTGCACCCCTCATTGGCTTAGTGCCCTCCCTCTCAGAATGCCTTGTATTTAACTACTTTGTAAATATCTGTATTTATATATTTATAAATAGAAATATACAAATAGATATTTATATTTTTATATTTTTGCTGTATATATTTCACACAGACTTGTTTGGCCCAATAGAATGTTAGCTTTTGTGGTGTGGCGATTGTTTCAATCTTTGTCATTGCCTAGGATATAGATAGTCTTAATAAATGCTTGGTGAGTGACATATAGAACATATTGGTGTGTCTGTGTGTATATGTGTGTATACATATATACACACACATATATACACATACACACACATATATTTACGTACATATATATATATATTTCTGTGTATAAGCATTACATGTATCCCTCTTCCCCTTTCTTGAGCAGAAGCTATGTCATAGCTAAAATTTTGATGTCCTCCAGCACTAAGCACATTGTGTGTGTGTGTGTATACACACATACTGTAAATATATACAAATATGTATATATATACACATATATACATATATATACAGTAGGTACTTAATGAATGTTTGATGAATTGGAATTATTGTTGAAAGGAGTATATGACAGGAAGGAAATAATAACCATCTGAATGCACAGCTGCGAAATGTGGATTGCTGGCTAAAATGACCCTTGGGATTTGCTACCCAACAGTAGCACAGTCTAGTACAGTCTTCATATGAAAGATAAGAAGCTTCTTCTTTTTTTGAAAAGTGGAACCTGGAGAGTAGCCCTAAGGCATCCTGTTATGCATACTCAATTTGAATGTACACAAAGGTAGATGGTGTAGTAGATAAAAAGCCTTCCTTGGAGTCGGGAAGACAGGGTTTCAAATTATGCCCAGGCAAGAAAGATTCAAGTTCATTATCAACAACAATCATTCCAATTGATCAAATATTTATTAAGCACCTACTGTGTACAGCACACTGTGCTTGATGCTAGGGGATATCAAAAGTTTAGCATTCCCTTATAGAGCTTATAGGCTAATAAGAGGAAGAAGGATACACATAATGTGTATGCACAATATTATATTATAAATGTTAGCAAATAAGGTACTATGCTAGATCTTAGGGAGTTTCTTCCCAGCTGGGAGACTCAAGGAAAGCTTCATGAAACATGTGATGTTTGAATTTGACTTTAAAGGTTTTCAGCTAATTAAGCATGCATTCTAAGCATAGCAACAGTGTAAGGAAAGTGCCATAGGTTGGAGAATGCAGGGAATGTGGCAGAAGTTAGTCCAAAGTGGCTGGAGGAGAATAATATGAGATAAGGCTAAAAAAAAAAAGTACAGTGGAGGGCTTTGTACTTCAAGCAGAGGATTTGACTAATGCTTAGAAGGCAATAGGTAGCTATTGAAGATTTTTGAGGCGAGGAGTGTGATGACCAGACCTGTGATTCAGAAAGAAGAGTCTGACAGTGGTACACAGGATGGCTTAATAACCAGATCTCAGATTTCAGACTAGAAAAGGCCTCAGAGACCATCTGGTCTACCCTTTTTGTGTTGCAAAGGAGGAAACTGAAGCCCAGGGAGAGGAAGTGACTTGCCTAAAGTCACACAGGTATAAATGGAACAAGTAGAATTTGGACTCAGGAACTCTCACTCTAGATCTAGTCCTCTTTGTTTGACTTCTTGGGATTGAAGTGGGTAAGGAGTAGAGACAATAAGACCTCCTTTGGGAAAAAAATGCTTTCAATTTGCCCAGATCCTGCTCAGAATCTCTCAGTTTGTCTTTAAGATCATTCATTTTGATGTTGTTTCCCCCATCTTGGTTTTTAATTATGTTAAAAAAAAGATTGTTCAGGTTAAATCAGGCCAATCAGAATTGAAATGACTAAACGTCAGATCTATAGCGAGTTCTGCATGGATGTTAAATGGAACTGTAATATCTTTATCCGTCACTACCTTCGGACATTTTCATTTGTTGCCGTGGATTGGTCAGTTATTTTATCTCTATCCATTTTTTTTTTTCTTATGGCATGTAAGTAGTTCAGGTAGGGAAGTGCCTGGCATAACATCAATTTCCTTGGCATTGAATACTTCGTATACCCGTGAAATGAAGGCTTATGGTCCCCCAAGAATATCTTTAAGAATTCTTGACTTTGCATGTAATGTTTTGATTATTTCTGAAGCATTTTCTAGGCCTGTAATAGCTCCATGTCACCTGTCTGCAGCTACTTTCAAAGTGATACCATTGATCTATTTTTTTGAAATGATAGAGCAGCAAGCAGTGGCTGACAAAGAGTTTCAGACCAGTTAGTAGGACTCTTCTCGGCTGTGTCTGTGACACCGAAGAGCTGGACAGAAATTGTAGAAAATTAGTACATTTTCTAGACATTTTTAAATAGCCAGATGTGTGGCATTATGTCCCATGAACATCTGAATGATATATTTTTTTTAAAAAACATTTTAATTCTTTGGGATTTCAAGGGGTAACATGGTTTAGTGGAAAGAGAAATGAATTTGGCATCAGAGAGCTTGAGTTCAAATCCTGGCCCTGACGCTTGCTATTTGTGTGACCTTGGAAAAATCTCATTTGCATTATTTTGTCTTCTCTTTATTTATATCTAACATGAGTGGACTGGACTAGATCACCTTTAAGGTCCCGTCCAGTCCAAATTTAATAATCTTATGATTCTATGAACTGAACAGCACTAAAGAAGTGGACAGAAAAGTTGGCCCCAGAAAATTATCTTAAAGATGACTTGGATGTATTGCGTCTGGTGAAAGGGCAGTTCCCTCCTCTAGGCCTCATCAATTCTTATTCTCATTGTAGTTAGAATTGCTAATAATGGTAGAATTTATTAGTGACTCTGATGGGATTTGTGGCACAGCCTTTGAACCAGTGTCAAAAGAAAATGAATACGGCCACCTTACTGCCCGCGGCCTCCAAAGCAGGTAGAAGTGAGGTGGCTGCAGCTCTCTAAGTCCAAGATCAGATTCCAGAGGGCTCAAGTCTAGCAGAATTTATTTTTGATACTGAAATTTACTTGAAAGGCTGCCAGGCTGGAAGATTGGCTCTCCAGGGAAGAAAAGAAATTCTTGGTTCTTCTATCACTTTTTTCTCCCCCAAATCACTGTGTAGGTGAAGAACTCATATTCCAAACAACAGAGCACCTCATCTGTCTTTCCATATTGCTTCTACAATCTTGGATAAGCACCCAAAACTTTTAAGAACTGACTTGTCATTTTAGTAAATTATAGATAAGAAAATGGTAGGACTGGGAGGGATCTTCGAGGTCATCTAGTTGGGCTTAATTCTGCATTGCACAGGGTAGTGCTATATTCTGAACATAGAGGATTAAACAGATACAGTGTCTGCTTTTTGTCAGCTTAAAGGCCAATTCCAATTTGATAACTTGGAATAAACAGAAAATTTGAAGAGAAACTTTTAAAACACTGTTCATAGAGTCATGGAATAAAAGAGTTGGAAGGGACTTCAGAGTTCATCTGATCCAGTCCCCTGTCTGGTTGTTAAGTCTTTGCTTGAAACCCACAGCCATGGCCCTTTTCAGTTTGGACTGGACTCCTGTCACTGGAGATGTTGAGAAGCTAGATAGTCATTTTTTCAGAGATGAGATTCCTGCTAGGGGCAGGAGGCATTCAAAGCCAAGTTGAATCACTCATTAATTTTATTTCTTTTTTTTTATTTTAAGTTTATTGGAATTTCACTTACCCTTGTAAAAATACACACCAAAATGCAGCCAGGAAGTGGAGAGCCAAATTCCAAAGTGATCAGCATTGCAGAAGCATTCAGACCCAGAGAGAAAATGTCCTTGAGCCAGAACCAAAGACTAGCATGTCAATAAGTGCTCTGAGAAGCCACGGCTCAAAGGCTCAGGAATCCTAGTTGATTTCCCAAAATGTACAAGAGAATCATAAATTCATATGTTTATAGACATTCATACAGAATTTGCATGTCTTCAAGCCCAATCCCCTTATTTTTTAGATGTATAAACTGAGGCACAGAGAGCTTGACTTACTTGCCTAGCACCACATAGTTAGTCAGTGTCTGAGGAAAGATTTGAACCCAGGTCCTGTGGGTTCCAAATCCATTTTTTCTATCCACTACATAAAAAAAAGCTTGTTCAGATTTCTAGGCAAATACTTAAGCATTGAAGCAAGGAGAAAAAAGGAAAGCATGTATTCTTAGAAATTTTGACATTGTTGACTTGACAAGTTTGCCCTAATCAGTCTACTAGTCAATACAATGAAGAAATGCTTCATGGGAAGCTCTGTGCAGTGGGCCCCCCTGCTTTGACAGGTGTAATTCCAGGTGACTGTGATGACTCCCATCAGGAGCAAATCAAAAGCTACAAAGTATAAGGCAGACAGAATAGAGGCAGTATGGTGCAGTGGAGAGTGTCCTGGGTTGGACACTGGGAGACTTGGGGTCTAGTCTCTGATTGGTTCTCCTGGATTCAGCTATCGTCCCCATGCAGATCTACGCAGCCAGGCCTCGTCTTTCATGTGATCTCTAGATCCTTCTTTCCAACTGCCTGGTGAGCATTTTCAGGATGTCCCAAAGCCATCTCAGACTCATTACATCCAAAACAGAGCTTGCTATCTTTCTGCCTAAACCAGCTCTTCCTACTTACCTTTTTGTTCCTGAAGAAACACCTCCATCCTTCCAGTCCAAGCTCAAAAAGTGGGCGTTTTCGCCAATTCTAGCTCTGTCTCCTCTCCATATCTTGGCAGTTGTACTTCTACAATAGCTCTCAGGGTCCCCTTATCTCCACTTAAAGCACAATCACCTCACTTCAGAGCCTTATCACCTCTCACCTGTATTACAGAAATGCCCTCCTAATAGGCCTCCTTATATCTAACCTCTTCCCTGATGAATCCATCATCTGTACCAGTGGTGTCAAACTCAAACAGAAATGGGGGCCACTAAACCATAAGAGTTCCTGCGAGCTGCCTATCGACTTAGAAAATCACATATTAACATTATCTATGTTCTATTGTATTTTAATTTATTTTGTTAAATAATTCTCTTTGAATATTTGAAGGTCTATCGCATGGAAGTGTTATGTGGCAGCACTTGACTTATTTTTCTTGGTCACAAGGGGGCAGAATTAGTGGAATGGGCTGCCCTGGGAGATATCTGGGTAAAAACTGGATGGTTATTTGCTGGGGATTTTGTAGAGAAGGTTTCAGTTCAGGTGAAAAATGTTTGTTGAATAGCATTGAATTCAGAGCTATGGATGTCCCTGCCACTTGAGATCCTGGGATTCTGTGGTCCCCAAGGGCTTCATGGCAGAGCCAAGACTTGGACTGGAAGGTAGGAATTAGTCATGCCATGGGGAGAGGGGAGGGAGGGAAGCAGTCTGGAAGATATTTTTGTTTCCTCTCTATGGCCACTTGGATCCTTGCTGGGTGGCTAAGGAGACCACATCTGCTTTTGTAACAGGAGATGTTCTCAGGGTGACCCTGCCCTCTTCATGGAAGGGTCGAGGGTTTCACTGCAGACTGAAAGGCAAGCTGCCAGGACGAACTGCTGCTGACAGTGCAGAAGCCCAGCCCCTGGCCAAGTGTGAGCTTATGCTCCTCCTAGCTTTGGAAGCTGCCCAGGCTGGCAGGGAGCATCAGAGGCAGGGTTTTCCTCGGGGCTTTCAAGGCTCCTCCAGGCAGAGCCAACCCTCCCCATAAGCCAAGTCCATGACACACAGTGTGGGGTCATTTCAGAAGCCCAGGAAGCTTTGCTCTGCTCATTTCAAATCAGTATAGCTTCCATCTGGCTGGTGTTTGAAAAGCCCCAAGGGGAAAGTGACTCCTATGGCCCTTGGAGAAAAAAAAATGTAAACGCCTCTTGAGAGGCAACAATCAAGCCTTACCTATCATGTCTGTTTAGGGTTAATGGCTATAGAGTCTGCATGGCAGTAGTGGCCAGAGAGAGTGCTGGTCCTGGAGTCAGGCAGACTTGACTTCAAATTTAGCCTCAGATACTTACTAAGCTGTGTGATCCTGGACAAGTCATGAGACCTCTCTGAGCCTCAGTTTCCTCGTTTGTAACATGACAGGGGTGAACTAGATAGGCTCGAGGGCCCTTCTAGCTCTAAATCTTGCTCCTATGATCCTTTGAAGACCTGGGTTCTGACTTTGATACTTATTAGCTGCGTGGCCTTGACAATTCTTAACCTCCCTGTGCTTTAGCAAATTTCTTAGGATCCAGCTAAATCATATATGGGTGACCATTTGCATTAGTGGAAAAGGAAAAAAAAAGCACAGATTCTGGTGAGGGACCTTACTGGAGGGCCATATTTCCTGGCTGTGGCAGGCCTTTCCCAGTCAAGGGGTTCAATGAAGAAGTGCCCTGAGGAGAACTGTCTAATAGAATATAGGCTTCTTCAGAGCAAGGATGGTGGTGGTTTTAAAAAATATATATCTTTTTTATTTCTGGCACTCGCTCAGTACTGAGGCAGCCGGGTAACACAGTGGATAGAGCACTGGGCCTGGAGTCAGGAAGATCTGAGTTCAAATCCAGCCTCATTTACTTACTGGGCAAGTCACTTTAACCTCTGTTTGCCTCAGTTTCCTCAACTGTAAAGTGGGGATCATAACAGCATTGTTGTGATGAGCAAATGAGATATGTTTGTAAAGTGCTAAGGACAGTGCCTGGCACTATATAAATGCTCTTTCCCTTCCCTTTCTCTATTGGGCAAGTGTAGCTTGGCAGTTGAATTGAATTGAATTGAACTAATCCATTTATCAAGATAACTGAGGCTATGAGGAATTAAGTGACTAGCCCAAGGTTACATAGCTAGTAAGTTTTTGAGGCAAGATTATGAACTCAGATCTTCTTGATTCCAAGTATATCACTCTCTTCCCTTTGCAGCCTTATGTGAAGAAATAAAATGATGCAGGAAGATTTTCCAAGAGGCTAGTTTTGTGATTTCTATCTGGATGTGTATGTGAGCATTTTGATTCATTTTCCTTGTTGAGTATGTATTCTGTTCCGAAAGAAGAACATTACTCACAAGGTGACCCAGTGGTACCAACAATGGCACCCAGGCAGAGGCCTGGGGTTCCATAGGAGACCTTGGCTTTGAGTCTATACTCTTACATATGCTGGGGAGACTGTGAAGAAAAAGCTCAGGTCCCAACTGATGCAGCATCCTATATCCTTTTTCATCCCTTCCATTCTCCCCCCCCCCCCCAGCTGTCAAGGTAGAGCATCCTTGATGTGGGGCAAATAGGATCTGTGCCAATACTTTTTTCATATTTTGTACTTATGGTGAGATCATGACATGTAGATAGCTAAGGCCCTAGAAACACACCAGGAGCCCCCACCTCCCCCAAAGGGGCTCTCAATGATTACGTAACATAAGGGAAAAGATCAATAAAAAAAACAAAACTAAATTCTGAGTAACTCAAAAGTCAGTAATGATCCCAGATAAGATAATGAAATATACTTCCCTTCTCTATGCAGAGAGGTGGGGGAGTACTATAGCAGGAAACTCCATGCATTGTCAGACCTGGTCACCACAGTGGATGTTTTTCCTTAATTATGTTTTGTTGTTGTTGTTGTTACAAAGAAAGGTTCAGATTTGAAGAAAGGGAAGAAGAGAAAGGGTCAATATTTCCTGAAATATGTGTTATTATTTTTTTTAAAGCAGAAGACATCAATAAAAACAATTTTATTTGTTAAAAAAAAGCATACTGTTAGTTTTTGGAGAAAAACAATACTCTTTGCTTTCTATTTTTTTCTGACATGTTTTCAGGGAACATATTTGCATACATATAGATATAACATTGCTTCTCTATGCAAGTATTAATAATTGATATTGCTGTAGTGATTTACACAGTCATTTCGCATACCTTTTCATATTCATTCCTCATAGCCACCCTGAAGTATAGGTAATGTCAATGTCATCACTCCCCTCATACAGATGTGTGCATCAAAGCTCGAAGAGGCTAAGGTCACACAACTGTAAGCTGGGATTTGAGTCATGGTCCCGGCTTGGAATCTGAGTATATAGGGAGATCTTTGTTTTCAATCAATGTGTTCCCCCAAAGTCAAGTGTGAAATGCATGATTGCAAATAAAACAATATCTTGAACAACAAAGATTAGCTATTTCAAGGACTTCTTTCACAAAGTGAAGACTCATCTCTTAATGTCTTAGTTTTGAAAATCCATGTTTGCTTACAGGCGTGTGTACCATGGAGTCTTTTCACATCAGGGGAGTACTCTCATTTTCAGCAGGCAGCCTTGTGGATATTTGGACCAGGTAGTGAGTGTGGAAGATATAGTCACATATTTATAAGATATGTGGGCGAAAGGGACACACATGTGGAGCGAGCACACCGGAAAGCAATTATGGGACTGGTGCCAGGCTGCCAAATTTGCATAAATTTGCATGGGCTGTGCATAAGGATGTGCTTCTACATTTAATCTTAATTATATTATTTGGCTATCTTTAAAATGAATGAGATCTTGTGTTGTGAAGAGACAGAGGTGGGCAAGGACAGAGAAATCGAGGTCTATTTTGGTGTCTGGTCATCTCTTTTTCTTCACATCTGTCTGGTTAAAGAGCAACATGCAGTCTCAAGCTATGAGTGTAGAACATCCTGATACCTCCCTGGTGCACTCATATGTAAATGAGTATGCAAATTATCCAACAATAATACAGCCATCAGAGTTCCTATAGAAAATAATTTCCATTTCTACCACTAGGTTAACATAGACACATATAGGGCTAACTACAAATGAGCTCCTTAGTGCTTGACCAAGCCCCCAGTTGTAGATTCACAAATTGGAAAGAGAAATAGTCCCTAATTATTTAGATGATTTAAATTTCACTCTGTTTATCTAGGGAACAGCAAATATCCATGCATTTCTACCTCATGCCCTCACTGGCCTCTCTAAGATGACTGGTGGGTCCTCAGATAGACGGAATCTGAGTTCATTCGGGCTCTTCACATTCAGGGCCAAGGCAGAAAGGTTTCGAAAAGTCAACATTGGGAAGGTGGAAAAAGGCTGCCCTTAGGTGCCCTGGTACAGTGGGGGAAATTGCTATAAATCTACTCTTTATGCCTAATGCACCTGCTGCATGGCTTGAATGTGACACTCTCGACCAAGACATGGCTGGGTGGGGCAGCCCTAGCAGAGGAGGGCCTTGCTGTTGTGTTTTCATCCTGCTTCTGCTCAGGAGCCTTGTGTGGAGGAAAATTGGAAAGAGGTACGAGAAAAGCAATGAACACTTGCTTCCAGATTGCCAATTAGATGGAACTTTAACGTTTCTGATAGGCCTGTTCTGTACAGAGCATTGTGCTAAAGAGGAAGACGCTGGAGGAGAGAAAAATATTCAAGAAGCCCTTGTGCTTTTGGAGCCCGCAATCTTCTGTACTTCTCTTAATTGTACCGGGTGTTGTCACCTTGAGACTGTGAACTTCAAATCTGGAAGGGATCTCAGTGATCCTCTCATTCAAACCTTTGGATTTACCAAGCAGGAAGTCAAGGCTCAGAAAGAGGAGGAGGTAATGCAGGATTGTGGATGAAATGATGGAGTTGAGGCAAGAAGGCTTGCTTTCAGATCTAATGCCAAATTGATAGTAAGCAACAGGAAAACACACACACACACACACACACACACACACACACACACACACACGGCGGCTCTAGCTCCTGGCTCCCAGTTCCCACCCTCACCTGGACCCCCTTGCTGCTGCTTTCAGAAATAATGCAAAGCACTTGAAGCATTTGCAGATGACCAGAATGGAAGAAGCTGTTTAGAAAAAAAAAAGGGGGGGGGCAGCTAGGTGGCGCAGTGGATGGAGCACCGGCCCTGAAGTCAGGAGGACCTGAGTTCAAATCCGGCCTCAGACCAAACACTTGACACTTACTAGCTGTGTGACCCTGGGCAAGTCACTTAACCCCAATTGCCTAAAAAAAAAAAAAAAAAAAAAATTAAATAAATAAATAAATAAATAAAAAACAAACCCAAACCACAATCCCCACAAGAACTTCTGGGAGATGACTTTGGGGCCCAGCTGCCTGCCTTTTCTACATAGCACCCCACTCCCAGTCCTCCAAAAGAGGCACAGCTGCAATGGTTTGGGTGTTTTGGACAAAGACTACTGCCCCTCCACCAGTATGCAGGACTTTCTCTGGTTTTAACTATTCACCAATGTGGAAACTAATGGAAACCACTGCTTGCACCAGAGAAGGCAGGAGCTTCTCTAGTCTCCCTCTTCCCTCTTCCAGAACAGCATACTGAGGATACTGAGGCCAATTAAGGGGAGGAGCCACTTCTTGACATATTGCTGAATGGAGGTAAAATAGAAGCATGTTGAGGGTAGGGGCCGTTTTTCGTTTTTGTCTCCGTATCATCAGCGTGATGCCTCGTGGGCAGTAAGTGCTTCATATGTGCTGTTAAATTGAATTGACACTTATCCTCTCCCTTATTTTATCTGAAAATGTTAAACATGACTAACAATAACTTAATTAATGCTTTCTTACAAGAGACAGAACCGCAACAGAGATAACTGCTATTGCAACTTCAAAAAAAAAAATCAGTACAAGACCCATGGGATGTAAACTAAGCATTTCTGTTCTCTAGTTGGTTAGGCAATTAATGTCCCTGCCAGCCTATCATTGTTATCATGTCTTCTGTTTGGCTGAGGCAGAGAGCACCGATTCTTCTTTCCTACTCAGAGCAGTACCCACTGCTGGATAGATAGGACAGACAATGTTCTGCAGATGATTGAGCCCTGGACTTAGGGTCAGAAGACATGGGATCATATCTGACCTTATGACCTTAGACAAGTCATTTTACCTCTCTGAGCCTCCTTTACCTTCATGCTGCCACAATAAGTTCATATGATTATATCCTGTAACTTTCACGATTGCATTCAATGAGGTGGGGCAGGGTTGGGAAGGGATTACATCTCCTTCCTCCATTTTACTATATGAAGGTACATTTGCTAGTTTGTCACATTGCCAATGAGTTCTTCATCATTCAAATGTGTGTATATATCATACTTCCAGAACACCTAGGATGGTGATGGACGTGTTGTTCAATATATGAAGAGCCAAAGTGCTGTTGCGTAATGGAAATGGTGTTGGACTTGGAGGCAGAAGATTTAGGTGTGACCCTTAGCTCCACTACTTTCTACCTATATTAACTCAAGAGTCAGCGAGTGATCCCCCTTCATCACATGATCCAATTCCCTTGTTATTCTCACTTGCTATATCAGCAACATCATTACCTAACATTTCCTTGCCCCCTTCAGTAATTAGCATATAGGAAATATAACCGAATTATCCCCTCAACTATGTGAGGATATAACCCATATGTTCCATTCACTTTGGAATTTCCATAGATTACTGAGTTCAATATATGGTTTAATTCCTCATCCCCGTCTTCTAAAAAGGAACCAGAAAATCAAATAGCAGAGTATTTAATTTGTGCAGAATAGCTAAGTAAATAGGAAGAAGTCAAGCAACAGAGTCATTATCAGCCCCCTTATGTACAAATAAGCATAATTTTCTACAGATTCACATGCTGTGGGTAAGTGTATAAAAATTCCTTCCCAAACAAATCTGTGGAAAACTCAGGTTATTAGGTAAGGGAGGATTTAGGCTTCAGTGCTGGCTCTCTTGCATCAAAACTGGAGGATTTGTCCCATCTAGGCCCTTACTATCTCGTCTTCCAGCAGGCAATTCTAACTCATTGCTTTGGGTTCTATTTCCCATAGCTTCTTGGCTTGGCCCAGGATCTCCCTTGCTGATGATGTTCTACATCTGCTCCTGTCAAGAACTAAAACTGTACCACTCTGCGGCCATATTTCACATCCCTACCAACCATCCACTAAAGCTCCATCTGTTGTTCCACTGCAGGCCTTTGTGGCGGCCATCTTCCCAAGATCTTCTACTGCTGTTGCTCTATATGGCTGCCATACACTCAAGTTCTGCCCACTGCTGCTGCCTCAGGGAAGTGTCTTCCCTCTTTTAGAAAGAGACCCCCCAGAGCAGCATATTTTCAGTTGTTTTGTTGGTTTTTCTGCTTTCTGTGGCTGGTGCAAAAAAATATGTTCAGGTTGTTGTAAGATTTCAGATTTATCATCTCATTAGAAGGTCTCTAACCTTTACTCTTATAGGGTAAAAGAGCTGGGTGAAGGCAACCCTTGACCCAAATTGGGGGATTTTCCTCAATCTGATAAAAGAATGTAAGGGAATTTCCTTAACAATTTAGTAAGATAATGGGGAGTTGGCCATTAGATAAAAGCAAGCAATGAGACCCAAGAGACCGTCAATGAATGACTGACTGAGAATCATCAATGCCATTCTAGTCCTTTAAAAATCAAGCTGGTCCTACTCTGTCAGTCATCCTGAGGATTGGCACCAGAGGAAGGACTGGCCTCTGAAAGAAGGTCTGAAGGCTTAGTCCTTGGCTTTTCCCTTGCATCTTTGACAGAGTGCAGCAAGATGGGAGGGGATCTCTCCCCTTTACCTGCCTCTCATCAGCAGGAGTCACTTGTAGCAGCAAGGCACAAAATCATTGTGAAATCAAAGGATTAATGATGAAGCATACCTCACAGCCCTCATCAAGGGAGGTGACAGACAAAAGCTGAAGGATGAGATACACTTTCATAGATATTTATGTTGCTTTGATTTTTGAACTATACATATTTGTTATGAGGGTAGGGCTTCTGGCAGAAAATGCATGTACATGTGGCCCAAGAGGGATATTCATTCAAATTCTTGCTTCTGGAGCCATAACGTTCTGTGTAGAAGAGGAGGATTTCCCAATTTCCTAGGCAACTGAAGCCCAGACTCTAGCCTTCTATCAGAGAAATGGGGTTTCACTGGGGAAGCACCAACTTTGAGAGTTGCCTCTTTGGTAACTTCAAACTCAAGTATTTCTGAGCTCAAGAGTGCCAGGTCCTAGAACTTCCAGAGATAAAAGATTTCCTGATGTAGCCTGCTGCTCAGAGGATGAAAAATACAGTCCTCCTGATTCCTGCACAGTGGCCTGCTAGGAATGGTAGAGACTACAGTCAAACAGTGCCCACCAGTGATCAGGGTAGGAGCGTCCCAAAGATACTCCAAGATCAAGGTCACTGGGAGAAATTGGGAGACATCATTGGCCCTGCAGCACTGAAGGGTGAGTTCCCATTCCTCAAATATGCCTTGGCCACAAATGTTCTCTATATGTACAGTCTTCCTCAAGTGTGGACTGGATATATCTATCTATCTATCTATCTAAATACACAATGTATATGTGTGTGTATACATGTGTGTATATATATATGTGTGTTTATACATATTCCCTTTTGTGTTTGCCTCTCTATTTATGACTTCTTTGTTCACTCTCTACCATGTATATTTATAATTATAATACAAATTAGAATGTCATATGAGATGCACAAAACAAATTATGCTTGAGTGGACTGGAGAAAAACTTCATGGAAATATTTGAATTGGGCCCTGATGGATGGGTATGCTTTTGACAGGTGAGGAAGTATGTTCTGGGCAAAGGGAATGCCATGAGCAGACTCGGAGGCCAGAAAGCATTTGGTTTATTTGGGGATTAGTAAGCAGTGCATGTTGGCGGGAACTTAGGATATATGAAGGGGAGTAGCATGAGATGAGGTAAAAGCCAGGTTTTAGAAGGTCTCAAGTGGCAAGGTCAAGAGTTTGGATTTCAATGGCTGTGCAATGGAGAGTCACTGAAGATATCTGTACAAGGAAATGATAGGATTGGGAGTACACTGTTCAGGTTGGAGGTGGGATGAGCCTTGGCTTGAGTCAAGGAGACCACTTGGAAACTATTCCAGTGGTTCAGGTCAGAGGTGATCACTGTCTCAAATGCAGGTGATAGCTTACAAAAAAATTGGGGCAAACTTATTTCATGCATCTCTCATGTGTTTTCAAAAGGGAGGGAATGGGCCCAAAGAATGACTCGCTAATTGTAGAATTGCAGACATTGATAGCTAGGCAAGGAAGATATTTGGAGTAACTGAACCTTCTCACTTGGTCAGCTAGGTAACACAGTGGCTAGAGTACTGGCCTACAGTCAGGAAGACCCAAGTTCAAATCTGGCCTCAGGCACTTAGTAGCTGTACGACCCTGTGGTAGTCACTTCATCCTGTTTGCCTCAGTTTCTTCATCTATAAAATGAGCTGGAGAAGGAAATGGCAAACCCCTCCAGTATCTCTGCTGAGAAAACCCCCAAATGGAGTCACAAAGAGTCAGACACAACTGGAAAACAACTGAAAAACAAGAACCTTCTCACTCTCCCTCAATTCACGTGGACAGTCAGCTCCATTGCTAGATAAGAAGAATGTGATAGAAAAGGCAAATACAAATGAATTCCTGCCATGCCCATACCCCTAGATTGCTTGGGATGGTGATGCTACTATATTTACCTTTAAAAAAATAGATTTTTACTGATGTATATTTGGTTTTTATGTTGCCTACGTTTCCCCTTGAATACCTCCCTACCATCAATCCCAGAAGTCCATCTATTATAACAAAGACTAAAAAAAGGAAGAGGAAAAAAATCAGTATAACTAATCAACATATTTAAAAAAACTGACACTATATGTATACCCGTAGACTCCCTACCTCAGTGGCTTTGCACCTTCTTATTTTGAGAGAAATATGGCATCCTGAATTTTAAGGCACTCCACCATCTTCTTACACATATACCCTTTGAAGTGAACTTGGCACCAAAATCTGGTGCTCTTTGATCGACTTATTATATGTAATATTTTTATATGCCAATTATATCAATCACCTGATCTAGTACCCCATTTCTGCCCTGCCAAGGCCAATGTTGTTATTTGTGGATTTTAGTTTATTCTGTAGTGTGTTTGGGGTCAGAGGGTAGGGGTGAGGGGAGGTCTGGAGCTCAGTGATCAGGTAAAATCAAAGGTTGTCCAGAAGCAACCATTCCCCTGGTGTAAAATGGCTGGCAATACTACAGCACATTTATTTAAGTGTAATGAAAAATTTCATTAGATAATTCATCCACTTCCTAATCTTTACTGTCTTGCTGTCCCCCTGAAGATTTTATTATTGGTTCCTGATTGCCTCTCAGGTGGATCACTTTCTTATTTATGTGACTTACTAGAGGTTTATAGACCCTAGCGAATAATTCATTCTACTTCTGGCTTGTTTTTGCCTGAGTCCACACAAGGTTGCTTTCCTTTGGAGACTAAGCCCTTTGTAGATATGCTTATCTGGGCAAAACGCACAGCACCACAAAAAAGCCAGCCAAAAGGTAGCAAAGTACAGACTTGGGCCTTCTCAATGCTTATCTCTTGTCGAGTTGTGTGCTGTGGGTGCATTTAGGGAAAGGAAGCCTTTGGAATGGCTCCGGGTTTTCAGCATTTGTAGTCTTAGCAGCAAAGTTGGGATTTGTGATTCGATAGCTTTGTGGAACAGGTCATTTCTATTATACCGAGACCAGTTCAGTAAGCAGCAAATCTCAGTGGGGAAGGCATACTCCTAAGTGGCCTATTTTACTTGTGTGTATGTGTGTATATCTCTTAGCCCCCTCCTTGACTCCAAACTCCTTGGGGGTAGGGAACAAGGTTTTGTTTGTCTTTGTATCCCCAGTGTTTAGAATGATAGATTTAGATCTGGAAGGGACCTCAAAGGCTGCCAAGCCCAACCACTGTATATTTCAGATGAGGAATATAGGACTCAGGGAATAGGTATGACTTAGCCAAGGTCACATAGTAAGTATCAGGGTTGAGATTTGAACCCTGGTAATCTGACTCCAAATCAACACTCCTTCCACTGCTTCCTATGGCACTTAGTAACTGCTTGTTGATTTGTATTGACTTAAAAAAGGAAGGCAGCACAGAAGAGGGGAAAGAGTATTGATTTGGAGACCAGAGAGTTGGGTCAAGTCATTCCTGCACCGCATATTAACCATGTGACCTTGAATAAATCATGTAATCTCTCTGAACATCAGTTTGCTTATCTGAAAACTGGGGAGAGGTTCATCAATAGTAGACTAGATAATCTCTTATGACGCCTTACAGCTCTAATATCCTACAGACATGCCAAAGATTTCTCAAGGACAATTCTGATAGCAAATCTTGACAAAGGGCCTGTCATCATTAACCGTCCTGCTGGTATTTTTTTTTTATTTTGTTTTTATTTTTGTCTTTGTTCTTTGGTCAGTGTGGAAGGTTATTTCAGTATTTGGTATCCGATGACATTTGTCTTGGAAAACTATTTCTCTAGTGACAGAAGTAGATATTTGCAAGTCTGTAAGGGAATTTCCATGCTCTGGTGGAGGTTAATGACACTCCAATTCCTGGGAAAGTATCTACCATGGAGGGAAATTCATCCTATCTTGGATTGTAATAATAGAAATGCTCTTTGTGATCAGAGCATCCTTCACAAGTCTTCTTTCTAAATGTTGCATCTTTATAGGCATAGTTGAACTAGAGAAAATTAAAAAAAAAGATTCATTTGAATGCATTAGCTGTAGTTGATTAAGATAATGATAATAGCTGACATCCACATAGGTTTGAAGGTTTGCAAAGCTCTTTATAGATCCTTGTGACACTTCTGTGATTTAGGTGTTCTTATTATGATCCCCTTTTTACAAATGGGGAAACTGAAGTTCAGAGGTTCAAGTATTTGCTTGGGATAACACAGGTAGTATGTGACAGAGGTGGAATTTAAAACCCAATCTTCTTGATCCCAATTCCCACTGCACTATGGTGCCTCTTCCCCTCACATTTAGAGCAAATGAGTTCCTCAATAATAATATTAAGGACATTCTATGTGAGGTTGGTATTTTCTCCCCATCTTGCAGATGATGAAACTGAGGTGCAGAAAATTTACATGATTCATCCAAGGTCACACAGCTAATGAGTATCATAGGTGGTATTTGAACCCGTGAATACTCATAGTCCTCTGTGATGGTCTACACTGTGTAGGAATGACTGAATATTTGCTGAATGCACAGCACAGCTATGAGTGCAGAGACATGGCCTTAGGTTTTCCCCTAAGCCAAGTAAATAACACAGAGTAAATGTTTTAGTATGTTTTAATTCCTATCACTTATAATCTTTTTAGAGAAACATTATAATATAATGGATGGAGTCAGGAAAACTTGCCTTCAAATCTTTTCTCTAACATTTGCTACTATTATTATTAATAATAACTAATATTTATATAATGCCTACTATATACTATGCACTATGCTAAATGCTTTAAAAATATTATCTCATTTGATCTTCACAGTGACCCTGAGAGGTAGGTGCTAGTATCATCTCAATTTTACAGATGAGGAAACTGAGGCAGACAGGTTGAATGACTTGCCCAGGGTCACATAGGTAGTAAATGTCTGAGGCAGCATTTGAACTCTGGTCTTCCTAACTCCAGGTCCAGGCCTCTATCACTGTTCCACCCAGCTGCCATCTAGGTATATGATTGTGGGTAGGTCACTTACCTTCTTAGTTTGCTCATCCATAAAAATGGGATCGTAATACCTAAAGCATCTACCTCCTATGGTGGTTGTGAGATTTTCAAGAGATAATGCTTTTCAATCACTTTGCAAACTTTAAAGCTTTATATCAATGATCATTATTATTGTTCTATCACACAGTAAAACCCCATTTTTTAAAAAAAGGTTACTTGGAGGAGGGGCCTGTGAAAAGTTCAGCTTTATCACTCAAAACATATACAGACATTTCCTTACTTGTAGTCTATTTCATTAAAATACACTCCTAGTAATGTAGTCCATTACTCCTAGGGGGCAGCTGGGTGGTGCTGCAGCAGACAGAGTGCTGGGCCTAGATTCAGGAAGACCTGAGTTCAAATCTGGCCTCAGACACTTACTAGCTGTATGACCTTGGGCAAGTCACTTCACTCTGTTTGCTTCAGTTGCCTCATATGTAAAATGAGCTGGAGAAGGAAATGGCAAACCAGTCCAGGATCTTTGCCAAGAAAACCCCAAATAGGGTTATACAGAATAAGACACGACTAAACAAAGTATATTTCTGCCTCTTCTCCTGGTATAGTTGGAAGGGCACAGGACTTGGGAACAAAATCTGCCTCAGTTTCCTCATCTATAAAAGTGAGATAATAATATTTGCAAGTCAAGTCAACAAGCTTTTATTAAGTTCTTAATATATGCCAGACACTGTGCTTGCACAATAGACCTCACAAGGCTGCTGGGAGGGAAGCACTTAGTGAACATTAAAGACCTATGAAAAATGATGACTGGGCCGGCTTTGATAAATATAAAACTCAACTTTAAGCAGTATGTTATACACAAATGGATGTTGCCAAAATGAAAAGTTGGTATGGTATGGCGGAACCTTAGACCTGGGTTCCAATTTTGATTCTGACACTACCTGTGTGAGTCTGGTCAAGTCACTTATTATTTCTGAGTCTCAGTTTCCTTATATATAAAGTGGTGATAACTATACCTGAAGGGCTGTTGGGCAGGAAACTATCTTGTAAGCTCTTTAGCACAATATTACTGTTAACTTAGGGTTTGTTCAAATACTCCCCTGAAATTATATTGATATTTTTAATTTGCCATTTGCACTTTCTTCTTCAAAAGAATAAAAGTAGACTTCATTACTTCCTTGATGATCACGAAATCCAAATTAGTAGAGGAGAAGGATGATGGCTTGTTAGAATTCTTCTTCATAAAATACTATTGTATCAATCCAGCAGCAAAACTGGCTGATTTGATGAATTTGGTTAGCCAGCTGGTTGATCTAGTTAAACAATTCACTTCACATTGTTTGACTGAAACAACCATATATCTTCTAAAGCGGCTGACTCAGTGGTTCCAACGTAGACAGCATACGTGTCCTCTTAATAAAGAGGAGGACTTTTGCACTGAAAGCAAAGGAAGTTTGGCATAGGACTCCCAACAAACGAATCGTGTGGGGTGTATAAGATCACTCAGTTAATTACCTACATTAAGTGAGCAACTAGTCTGTGGGGTGAGCTACAAAAGATGAAGAAGAAATATTCCCTAGGGGCAGCTAGGTGGCTCAGTGGATAGAGTACGGGCCCTGGAGTCAGGAGGACCTGAGTTCAAATCCGTCCTCACACACATAACACTCACTAGCTGTGTGACTCTGGGCAAGTCACTTAACCCCAATTGCTCTCACCAAAAAAATAAATAAGTAAATAAAATCTTAAAAAAAAAAGTTTTAACCAGAAATATTCTCTGCCCTCAAGGAACTTACACTGAGTTGTGAGAACAACACATACACACACGTTTCTATGATAAAGGCCTCATCTCTCAAATAAAGAACTGAGTCAAATTTATTAATTTGACCAACTGATAGATGGTCAAAGGATATGAACAGATAATTTTCAGATGAAGAAAAATCAAAGCTATCTAAAGTCATATGAAAAAAATGCTCTAAATCACTACTGATTAGAGAAATGCAAATTAAAACAATTTTGAAGTAGTACCTCACACCTATCAGACTGGCTAATGACAGAAAAGGAAAATGACAAATGGAGGGGATGTGAGAAAATTGAGACATTAATGCACTGTTGGTGGAGTTGTGATCTGATGCAACCACTCTGGAGAGCAATTTGGAACCATGCCCAAAAGACTATAAAACTGTGCATACCTGTATACTCTTTGATCCAGCCTGCAAACAGTTGTCTACAATGGTTCCCCATGGCACCCAGTATTAATTCCAGACTCTTCTGCCTGATGTAGAAAGTGAGTCAGGCCTTGATAGATGAGTAGGATTTTGCCACAGCTGGTAAGGAAGGAAGGGAGCATTCCAGTTTGTGGAAAAAGTATGGGGCATGGAGAAGGCAATGAGTATGTTACGGAATGACAGGAAGGTGATTGGTTCAAGAGCACAATGATCATGTCAGACAGCTCTGGGAAATTAGAACATTTAGGAAGAGCATGGGGGCAGCTAGGTGGTGTAGTGGATAAAGCACTGGCCCTGGAGTGAGGAGGAACTGAGTTCAAATCTGGCCTCAGACAAATAACACTCACTAGCTGTGTGACCTTGGGCAAGTCACTTAACCCCATTGCTTAGCCAAAAAAAAGAAAAAAAAGGAAGAGCATGACTAGATCTCAGAAGGTATTGAACATCAGGCAGAAGAGTCTGGAATTAATACTGGGTGCCATGTGGAACCATTGTAGATTCTCAAGTCAGGGAGAAACATGGTGAAAGTGATGTTTTGGGGAGATTAGTCTGACAACTGTTTGCAGGCTGGACCAGACAAGGAAGAGTCAGAGGAAGGAGCTAAAGGAGATATGAGATGATCAGGGCCTGGCCAGTGTTGACAGTAGTGGGAAGGATGAATCCAAGAGATATTTTGATCAGGTCCTTGTTCTGTAGACGTGAAATTACATAACTCAAAGATCAAGGACATTTTTTCTGTATTTTTTCCCAAGGTCAAGTGGTATTTTTATTTTGAAAAGGCAGTCCTGACCAGTGGGTAAAGATGACTGCCAACTGGGAAACACCTTTCCAAGAGTACTTTGGCAGTATTGTAGGAGCAGGCAAGATGGCAGAAGACAAGAATTCCTACTTGAGGTAGCAACTGGGAAGCACAGTCATTGCATATAGAACAACCTGGGGGATGCAAGGGACATTAGGGCAAATGGGAGCCTGAATTGAGGTGAATAGGCATAATGTGAATAAAGCATTGCAGAAATGCCAGGAAGCTCCAACCACTGGGAGAATGGGAGAGTTGAAGAGACCTAACCAGTTGACAGAGGTTTTAGCTGTGTTCTGGCTTTCAGGAGTCTATAATCCTGGTCTATAACTGGTGCTTTGGAAAGACATAGCAGTGAAAGCCTACTGATTGCGGCAAAGACTCTGTCCACAGAATCAAAGTTGTAATTAAGTAAGGCTAAGCCAACAATCCTTTTTTTGGGAGGAGGAGCTCATTTATGTAGTACGTGTTTAGGCAGCATGGCATAGTGGATAGAGGGTTGGGTCTGGAGTCAGGAAGCCCTGGGTTCAAATCTCACCCCTGCCACTTACTAGCCATGTGACCTTGGATGAGTTACTTCTCTGGCCGTCTGTTTCCTCCTCAGTAAAATGAGGGAGTTGGGCCAGATGACCTCAAAGGCCCCTACTGCCTTGAAGTCAAGGATCCTATGCTCTATTAAGTTGTTGGGGTCTAGGGGTGCGGAACCAAATGTTGAGGTCTAGGGGTGCTAGGAACCCTGAAATTCAAGGGCAAAAGATGTGGGTCCTGCCTCAAATCAATTCAACTCAAGCCTTCTTTCAGTCAGAAACAAGATTTATTAAAACACCTATTGAGGTGGGCCAGATTTTAAGAATCTGAGCTTTTGTAATGTGAATACAACAGGACCAGACTCTTAAGGAATCTGAGCACTTTAATGGAAGCAGGAAAGACTCTGGGAAGATCTGGATGTGACATAGGAGTGGCCAAGTAGTCTGGGGTGACTTGGAGGTAACAGAAGAGGACCCGGAAAGGCCGGGTGCTCCAGGCAAATGCCAGGGACCTAGGCCAGGAAAGTCCAGGGATTTTTCCTTTTTGGGGTCCATATCCCAAAGACATGGTCTTTTCCTTTTCGGAGTTCAGATCCCATCCCCCATTAAAGTCATGGACAGTTTTGAACTGCATTGGTGGAGGGAATTCACACACTGGGAGTTCACCACCCTGATGAAACCACCTATTTAAAATAATACATAATGATGTCCATTGCACTGAAATATTTGGCTCATGATCTCTGTTTCCACTTGTTTTTTTCTTGCTTGCAAAGACCCAACCCTCCTCGCTCGTTTCAGGCCTTGTATTCATAGAAAGAGTAAAGAGGAAAATTGAAAGAATATTCAAGCAATTTGACCCCAGAATCATTGGGACCCAAAGCTGGAGTCTCCCCGTGCCCTGCCCCCATCCCCAGACCACATGAAGTAATCATCTCCAGCTTCTACTCTGCTCTTCCTGAGCAAAAATAGTCAAAAAGTTCCAGTTTCCTTCACTCTCTTTTCTCCCCTACCAAACTCTGAAGAGAAACGCACTTGTTTGTTTGTTGTTTGGGGGAGAATGACTGAAGGTCTCTGAGAGCTTCCCCCAACTCGTCGTCTCCACATGCTCTATAGTTTTACTTCTGTACCTTCAGATTTCAAGTTGACAGGCATAATTAATCATGGGGAAAGCTGGGTCCCCAGATCCTCCAGCACAATGGCCAGCTCCCTTTGTGGTGCTAATGAATGCAGCGTTCCTCAGTGTACTTTTCCAGTGGGTCTCCAATGGGGCCAAGAGATAGCTCTGTCTGTCATAGCCTCACACTAAGAAGCCAAGGAAGACCTTGGCATATCTCCTTGCACCAACATTCCCGAATGTTTATTGTTGATGCTTTCCTAGAAGTTTGATGTATTGACTCTGGGGAATGTGCTGACTTCTTCCATTAGGAATATGTATTTGAATTTGTGTGGATACACATATACGTATATACATATACATGTGTGCATACATACACATGTATTTAAACTTGTATGCATAGACACATACACACATACACCCCAAATCCTCTCCTCTCAAATGCGCATACAACTGGAATGAAACCCTTCAGAGCTACTTAGAGGGCAGATGTTTGTGAAACCAGAGTTTGAATTCTAATGGCACTCCAAAAAAGCAGACATATGGCCCCCAAATTGTATTACATTAAAAACAAACAAACAAATAAACAGCATCTCCTAATTGTTTTTTTTTAATCTAATACTTTAAGAAGTTTTTTTCCCCCCCTTTGGTGGCAGCATGGTTTAGTGCAAAAAGTGCTGAACTGGGAGTTAAGGGAGGCCTGGAATGAATCACTTCCTAGCCCTGTGACCATTGCTTGTTGGTTAACCTTTCTGAGCCTTACTGAGCTAGTGCATCTGGGTGGTTGTGATCAGTAAATGAAATAATGCATGTAAAGTGTTTTGCAAACTTTAAACAGGAGTTTAACCTTCTTTGTGTGTCCTGGACCCCTTGGGTGGTGTCTGCTAAAACCTATGCACCCCTTCTCAGAATCCTGCATTTAAATGCATGCATAAAATGCAAATATTACAAAAGAAACAAATTAGGGAATGGAGTAAGCATCTATATAGCACATACTACAATATATTCCAGGCACTGTGCTAAGAGCTTTTACAAATATTATCTCACTTGAACCCCTCAATAACCCTGCCAGTTGGGTGCTTTTATTATCCCCATTTTACAGTTGAGAAAACTGAGGCAAACAGAGGTTAAGTAACTTGCCCCTGGTTACACAGAGAGTAAGTATCTGAGGTCGGATTTGAACTCAGGTCTTCCTGACTCCAAGTTCAGCATTTTATCCAGTGAATTGCCTAGCTTCCTTTCAGGTGTATTGAAATGCAGTTATGAAAATATTAATAAAAACAAGTTCATAGATCCCAGGTTCAAAACTCATGGTTTCAAGTGTGGTAAGATAGGGAGTTTATATTACAATAGCTCAAATCTTTACCCATACTCACTCATTCACCAAGCAGTCAACAGTTGCATCCCACGCCTAGGTTCTGGGCATTTTCTTTGGAAGTTCTCTGAAAATTCATGCCTGGAATGGGCTCCCTCCTCACCTTGATATCTTGGCTTCCTTCAAGTCCCAACTAAAAAAACACCTTCTATAGGAAGCCTTTCCTAGTCCCTGTTAATCCTAGTGTCTATTTCTTTTTTATCCTCTACATAGCTTGTTTGTATATCTTTGTTTGCTTGTTGTCAAGTACATTAGAATGTTAGTCCCTTGAGGGCAGAAACTGTCTTTTGCCTTTCTTTGTATCCCTAGCACTTAGCACAATGCCTAACACACAGTAGGCATTTAATAAATGCTTATTAACTTGGGTTAAGCTCTGGGAATACAAAGACAAAAACCAAAGAGTCCTGGATCTCAAGGAGTTTGTATAAATAGAGTATTCCTTTGGGGCTTGGAATAAGGACAATGTGCGGACAGATAAATAAATTCCAAATATAGTCAAAGCAAATATAAAGTAATTTCAGAAGTGAGCTTTAGCAAGGGAGGGATGGGATGATGGTGGTTCTAGAGCACTTTAATGATGACAAGCTCTGTGAGGGAGGTAGTATAACAATCATTAGCTTTATCTTAGTCTGAATTTTGTTGGAAAGTCAACATGAAGTAGAGAAATGGCTGCTGGCCTTGGAGTTAAGAAATCTGAGTTTAAATCCTACCACAGATAATGTGACCTAGGCAAATCATTTCACTTCTCAGAGACAGTCTCCTCATCTGGGTCAAGAGTGGGAGGGGAAGGGAGAGGGAGAGAGGGAGACAGAGAGGAAGAGGGAGAGAGAGAGAGAGAGAGAGAGAGAGAGAATGAATGAGAGAGAGAGAATATCATAATGTACTCCTATATCATAGATTATTATGAAGAAATCACTTTGCAAAGCTTATAGCCTTGGTGAAATGTAAATTGTTATTATTAGAATCACAGATTGGCAGCTTGAACTTGAAAGACACCAATCAAGAAAACAAGTTTCTTGCATCCCAGCCATAGAATCTAGAGTTGGTTCTTAGACATCGATGTCCAATCTCTTTATTTAATAGAGGAGGCAGTCGAGGCAAAGAGATGGCAAGACAGTTGGAACAGCTCAGGAAGTCCCACAGATGGGATTTGAACCAGGGTTACAGATCTCAGAGCCTATGTTCCTTCTCCTATACCACATCAAGAGCCTCCCCAATCTTGTCTTCTGGACTACATGAGACCATCTCCCACCAAGCTGGTCAGTATCCCCAGGGGAGCAAATGAAATGCTACAGATGTGAACCACAAAGGGCAGGTCATTAGGTTGCATATGTTTTGGGGTATATTTTATGACTAGACCATAGTAGTTTGAATGTTTGTGTGGCATGCTATCATGGAAAGTGTGCTGGATTTAGCATCAGAGAATCTGGGTTTGAATCCTGGCTCAGCACTTAATACTTGTGTGACCTTGGACAAGTCACTTTATTTCTCTGTGCCTCAGTTATCTCTTCTGTAAAGTAAGTCTAGATGGCCACTGACATACTTACCCATGATCCTGTGATCACATGATTTCCCCCTCCCTTTTTTTGCTCAGTAAAGTTAATCTCCATTATTTTAACCCCAAGGCTCAGTTATATTAAAAATCTGGATCTTATGTTTCTTAGGGATATGAGACTCTTCTAATTACTCCAATATGCATTCTCTGTGTGTCTTTATCCTGGCTCATTTTTCAGTTTCCCAGGCTGGCATAGGAACTGTGCATTTGGTACCTTTTTACTTATTTGGGGGGCAGCTAGGTAGCTCAGTGGATGGGATGTTGGGCCTAGAGACAGGAAGAGCCAATTTTCAATTCAGCCTCAGATGCTTACTAGCTATGTGACCCTGGCAAATTCACTTAGCCTCTGTTTCCCTCAGTTTCCTCAACTGGAAAGTGAAGATTATGCACAGTTGGATAGCCCTTTGGACATAGTTTCAAATTGCTCTCTAGAATGGTTGGATCAGTTCACAACTCCACCAACAATGCAATAGTGTCCCAATTTTCCCACATCTTCTTCAACATTTATCATTTTCCTTGTTTTGTCATATTACCCAATCTGATAGGGACACACTCTATTTTTCAAGAATCAGCTTGAATGCTGTCATTGTTCCAAAGAGCCCAATGAGTCACAATTGATGAAAGTTTTTTTTGTATTCTGCATAGAGTCTTAGGATCCTTGATTTTGAGTTGGAAGGGATCTTGGAGGTCATGTAATACAACCCCCTTCTCCATTTTATAAATGAGTAAACTGAGGTCCAAGAAGGTTAAGTGACTTGCTCAAGTGTCACACACGTATACCTAATAAAAGTCTGAGGCAAGATTTGAACCCAGGTCTTCCTGACTCCAAGTCCAGCACTCTATCAACTACAACACACTAGCTTCAGATCCTACCTCTAACACTTATTATTTGTCTGACCCTAGGCAAGTCACTTAATCTCCATGTGCCTCAGTTTCCTCAACCATACAATTAGGAAGATGTATTAGATGGCCTCCAAGGTCTCTTCCATATCTAAATTGAGACTCCTATGACTCTATGCATACCATTCCAAAACTTTGATAAATTGTGACTCATTGGGCACTTCTGAGCAATGACAGCATTATAGTGTTATACCTAGAAGTGATTTCCAGTTGATTCTTGAAGAATGCAGTGGTTCCTTTAGGATTTGTTTCCATGCTTCCAGCCCTCTTTGGCTTCCAGCCATTATTGCTTAAGGACTGAATTTAATCCATGGCTGCTCATTCTCTCTATCTAAATCGTGAAATTCACATGTCTCAAGTTAAATTCTGAAATATTTGTAATGCACTGATTATTCTGACCTTTTGACTGGAGTGTTTATGAAGATAAAGATAATGTAAGCCTCTCTTTTCCTTATCACTCCTAGTCACAGTGTTGTAAATAAAAAGTGTGTTCGCTTCCGGGTCCAGGGAAGACAGTACATTAACCTATTGTTTTCATTGAAATTAACCACGCCACTTAAAGTGAAGCTCGAATTGAATCCTGTAACAGATCCTAATATTAATTCCAAGTAAAAGACAATCGTTCTACAGTTACAGCCCTGCTGTTGTGAGGATATTTCCCAAAAGCAATTAAATAAGAAACACTGGGCAGGGGAGAGGAGCCAAGGTGATAATTGATAATTGAGCAGTTAGGTGAATAGCCCAGATGACACAGCCCCAAATGAAATACAATCAACACAACATTCAGGCTAAACTATCATTACCTATGATTTCCATTTTTAGTCTTCTTAATCACAAGAGCAAAGTATACCCAAAGCTCCCAAATAGTAACTTAAATATCAATAATTTTCCACGCACTAACAAAGAAGATTGCACAGTGGTCCCTGAAAAGGATGCTTTGGAGGAAAGCAGTGATATTTTGCATTGGAACACCATGGTTGTCTCATAAATGTATGGTCCTGGGACACATTTCTGGGTTTCTTTTCAAAGAAAAATCATGTGAATGACTGGCATGGGATCATAGAACCTTAATGTTAGAAGGAGCTGTGGATAATATTTAGTCTAACCCCTTCTTTTACTCATGAGAAAGCAGAGGAGAAGAGACTTATCCAAGGTCACATAGCGATTAGTGGCAAGAATGGAACTAAATAGAATGTGAGCTCTTTGAGCAGGGGGCTCACAGGAAGGATCATTTCATTTTTATCTTTTTATCTCCAGTGCCTAGCACAGGGCCTGACCCTAACCTAAACTCTAACCCTAAGCCCTGAAATGTCTTGCATGTAGTTAATAGCAGGCATACAATAAATGCTTATGAAGTCAAAGTATTTTCAGAACTTCATCAGTCTCCTGATGCCTAGTTCAGTGTTCTCCCTCCTGCACCATGCTGCCTCTCTGAAAACAAATTTAGAAAGTGAGAGTTGAGTGGTCATGTGTTCTGTATAAACTACTGTATGCACTTATGTTCAGAGACATAAATAAGTTTAAAGAAAGAACGCATTGTAAAGAAAAGCTCACAAGAAGCCCGTATTTTAGCATGGCTAGTCCATAAGTAGAGCTGTAGTCAGCTCTTCAAACTTCATATGTGGCCCTTGAAGTAAGAGGAAAAGAAAAAATCAAAACTAATTAGCCATAAACCAAAGATTGACCAGCCATACGATGAGAATGAGGGATAAGACGTGGACAGCACAAAATAGGTGAAGAACCAGGAGAAGTCCTCCAACATGTTGAATGGGTCCACCATGGAGGGTTTATGGAAAGTCCCTGGGCTAAAACCTTAGGTGAGCTCCAAATTCTCCTGTAGAATATGACCCTGTTTTTAGATACTGACACCATGTACTCCTGAACTTAGGGCTTACCCTAACAGTTGGATTGTGGTGTTGTGGGTAGAGTGATGGACTTGGAAACAGGAGGTTGTTGTTGTTCATTCAGTCATGTCTGACTCTTTGTGACCCTATGGAAGATAATAGTCCAGGCCCTTCTATTCTCCCCTATTTCCCAAAGTCTGTCCAAATTCATCTTTGTTGCTTCCGTGACACTGTCTATCCATCTCATCCTCTGCCATGCCCTTTTCCTTTTACCTTCAATTTTTCCCAACATGAGGGTCTTTGACACCGCGTCCCATCTTTTCATTATGTGACCATTGTATTTAAGCTTCGGCTTCGGTATTTGTCCTTCCAGTGAGTAGTCTGAATTAATTTAATTTCTTGGTTCATCCATCCTGGCATTTTACATGATGTACTCTGTATATAAGTTAAATAAACTGACAATATACAGCCTTATTGTATTCCTTTCCCAATCTTAAACCAATCACTTTTGTTCCATGTTCAGTTCTAACTGTTGCTTCTTGATCTGCATACAAGCTCCTCAGGAGATAAGTAAGATGATCAGGTACTCCCATCTCTTTGAGGACTTGCCACATTTTGCTGTGATCCGCACAGTCAGAGGCCTTAGTGTAGTCAAGGAAGTAGGAGTAGATATTTTCCCCTAGAATTCCCTTGCTTTCTTCATAATCCAATGAATATTGGTAATTTGGTCTCTAGTTCCTTTGTCTCTTCAAAAACCAGCCTGCATTTCTGGCAGTTCTCTATTCACATGATGCTGAAGCCTAGCTTGCAGAATCTTAAGCATAACTTTGCTGGTGTGTGAAATGAGTGCAATTGTTTGGTAATTTGAATGTTCTTTGGCATTGTCATTCTTTAGGATTGGGATGTAAACTGATCTTTTCTAACCCAGAGGCCACTGTTGAGTTTTCCAAATTGGCTGGCATATTGAGTTCAGTACTTTACCATCATCATCATTTAGGATTTTAAATAGCTCAGTGGGAATTCCCATCACTACTAGTTTTATTGGGAGCAATGCTTCCTTAGGCTCATTTGACTTGATTCTCCTGGATATATGGATCTAGATCAATAACCACAGCCAGGGGTGGGGAACCTGTGGCCTTGAGGCCACATATGTCCTTCTAGGTCCTCAGGTGTGGCCTTTTGACTGAGTCCAAGTTTTTTTTTTGTTTTTTTTTTTTTTTGTGAGACAATTGGGGTTAAGTGACTTGCCCAAGGTCACACAGCTAGTATGTGTCAAGTGTTTGGTCTGAGGCTGGATTTGAACTCAGGTCCTCCTGACTTCGGGGCCAGTGCTCTATCCACTGCGCCACCTAGCTGCCCCAAAGTGATTTTTTTTCTTTTTTTTTTTTTTTGGCTAAGCAATGGGGTTAAGTGACTTGCCCAGGGTAACACAGCTAGTAAGTGTTATGTGTCTGAGGCCGAATGTGAACTCAGGTCCTCCTGACTTCAGGGCCGGTGCTCTATCCACTGTGCCGCCCAGCTGCCCAACTGAGTCCAAGTTTTACAGAACAAATCCTTTTATTAAGGGAATTTGTTCTGTGAAGTTTGGATTCAAAGGGACGCACTTGAGGACCTAGAGGGCCATATGTGGCCTCAAGGCCACAGGTTTTCCACCCCTGATACCACATCATCGTGGTTATTGGTGATGTTAAGATATTTCTTGTTCTGTATATTCTTGCTACCTCTTCTTGGGCTTGGGGACAACAAGCAAACAACTCTGTAAATACACACTTACATATATGTGTATATGTGTGTATGTGTGTACACACATACACACATACACACTGTAATTTAGAGTCAGTCTCAGAGAGAAAGCACTAGCAGAGAGGATGGGACAAGGAAAGGCCTCTTAGCAAGTGGTAGGATTTGAATTAAGTCTTGAAGTAAGCCAAGGACGCCAGGAAAATGAAACAAGGGAGGGGGGAAGATTCTAGGCATGAGAGACAGTCAGGGAAAAGACAGAGTTGGGAGATCAAGTGTCTTTTATGAGGAATAGCAAGAAGGCCAGGGTAACTGCATTATAGAGTAAAATACATGAAGTTTGAATATACCATAGGGTATAAGAAGTTTGGAAAGGCAGAAGTGGTCCAGATTATGAAGTGTTTTAAGAGACAAACAGACAATTTTATATTTGATCCTGGAGATAACAGGGAGTCACTAGAGTTTATGGAGTAGGTGTGATGTGGTTACATTTTTTTTTAGGAAGATCACTTTGGTACATGAATAAAAGATGCACTGCAGGGGTGGGAGACTTGAGGCAGGGAAACCAATCTGAAGGCGTTGCAATATTCCAGGCATGAGGTGATGATGTAAAATGAAAGGAAATAGCAATAGCTTGAATATATGGGGTAAGTGCAAATGAGGATTTGAAAATGACACCAAGGTTTCCAGGCTGAGTGATTGGGAGGGTGATAGAGCCCTCAATACTTCTAGGGACATTTGGATTATGAGAAAATTCAGGGGAAAGATAATGAGTTCAGTTTTGGGCATGTTACGTTTAAGATGTTTACAGGATATCCACGTCATGATGTCCAACAAACAATTGTTGATGTGAGAATGGACCTCCGGAGGGAGGTTAGGGCTGGATAAATAAAACTGAAAACCATTTCCACAGAGATGATGATTTAATATGTGGGAAATGATTAGATCTCCAGGTAAGATAGTATAGATAGAGGGAGAAAAGAAGGTGGCCAAGGACAGACCCTTGTGCAACACTATGCTTAGTAGACCTGGAGAGGAGGAAGAACTACCAACGGATACTAAGAAGAAGTGGTCAGAAAGGGAGAAGAACCAGGGAAGGCCCGTGTTCCAAAGCCTAGGGAAGAAATATCTAGGAGAAGAGGGTGATTGACAGTGTCAAATGTTGTAGTGAGGCCATAAAGGTTAAAGATTAAGAAAGGCCATTGGAGATCATTGGTAACTTTGGAGAGAACAGTTTCATTGGAATGATGAAGTTGAAAGCCAGACTGCAGAAGGTTTAGAAGACAGTGAGAGGAGAGGGACTAAAGGTATCGATTGGCCAGCTTTCTAGTGAGAAACCAGGAAAAATTAGTTGAATCAGTTTAAAAAGCAGACTTCTTCCTGCTTTGGCTTTAATTTTAGCCATTTTTTCATCATTTTCACAGTGATGGAACTCTCCTCTTTCTAACATGATTTCAGTGTCATCCCAGCTGGAACAAAGAGACTGGACTAGGTGACATCTTGAGCTCCCTTCATCTGAACATATGTATTAAACAGGTTAAGGAGAGTCTGTCACTATTCACCTTTACCAGATGTTCAGTGGTTAGCACTCTGTGGCCTGTGTGTACAAATTTAGCTTCGCTTTTTCAAACCAGGCATTAGAAGCAGAGCAATTCCTTTAAATACTTGTTCTCCAAAATGAGATATAACCGAGCCATTCAAGAAAACTCTGCTCCTAGAAGGCATGTGTCACCAACCTTGTTTCCCCCTCGTCTATAATTAGCATTGTATTTATGTAATGACAACACAGATCCGATGCAGCTACTCAGTTTGGTGGCTTGTTTTTAGCATATTGCAGATGAAAGCAAACTCATTGTGTTTTAGTATGATAAATAAATCCAACTCTGAAGGTGCCTTTGAATTAGAAATTTTTATTACTCTCTAGAAAATTTTATAGCTACAAAATATCAATGTTGATAATAGAGGAATTGGTCTTAAGAGGCTGGCTCAGTAAACTAGCACAATAACATAATTGTGTAGATTGCATCTTAAATTCAAGGTCACTCTCCCAACCTCCAATATTACATCTCTAACTGCCTTTTGGACATTTTGAATTGCATGTCTCGTAAACATCTTACACTGAACGGATCCAAAATTGAACTTGTTATCTTTTCCCTCAAACCTTCCCCTCTTTCTAACTTCCCTATTACTGTCTAGGATACCAGTATCTTCCCAGTCTCCCAATGCTCCCAACCTAGGTGTCATCCCCGACTCCTCATTCTCATGCACTCCTCATGTCCAATTAATTTTCAAGTCCCGCCATTTCTGCCTTCATAACATCTTTTGTATACATCCCTTTCTCTCTTCTGTCACTACCACCACTGTGGAACAAGCTCTCATCACCTCATCCCAAGCATATTATCATAGCCTGCTGGTTGTATTCCCTGTCTCAAGTTTCTCTGCACTCCACTCCATCCTCCACTGAGCTGTCAAATAGATCTTCCTAAAGCACAGGGACGACCATGTCACTCCCTTACTCAGTAAATTACAGTGGCTCCATATTATCTCCCGGATCAAATATAAAATCCTCTGTTTGGCTTTTAAAGCCCTTTATCACCTGACTCTGTCCTACTTTGCCAGTCTTCTCATACCTTATACATCCCTCTGTACTCTACAGTCCAGTGACACTGTTCTCCTTGTTGTTTCTTGCACAGAACTCTCCATCTCATGATTACAAGCATTTCCACTGCTTACCCCCCTCCCCCCATGCCTAGAGCTCTCTCCCTTCTCAAGTATGCCTTTTACATTCCCTGGCTTCCTTTAAGTCTCAGCTAAAGTATTGCCTTCTGTAAGAATTCTTTTCTTAAGTCTTAGTGCCTTCCCTCTGAGACTACCCTAATTTATCTTCTATATATCTTATTTGTACATAGTTGATTGTATGCAATCTCGCCCATTAGACTGTAAACTCCTTGAGAGCAGGGACTGATTTTTTCTTTGTTGCCATTCTTTGTATCCCCAGTTCTTAGCACAGTGCCTGGCATGTAGTAAGTGCTACATAAATGTTATTGTTATTGTTATTATTATTACTTTTAAAAGCTAGTTGACTGACTTTATATTACTGTAAGTAATTTATCTTCTAGCAGCATTAAAATAGTATAAACCATAAAATTTCTATAATGTTCCCAAATCCTTGACCTCCAACATCAATCAGCTTGTTCAAAAAAATCTTGGAATGGAGAAATATCTGGTGTAGGTTAGCCAAAGGTGAACACTTCTAAAGAATAATGAATTTATTATTATGGAATCTGTTAAGTTTTTAAAATAACCTTTCTAGTTCCTACTGGTTTCTTCATTCTATAGAATTTAAGCACAAGAGTCCTGACTGCTACAATTGTGTAGAAGTAACATACTGCAGCTCTGCTCACACAATGCCAATAATACAGATGAATGCTGAAAAATTCAATTTGCCTACACCCTCTATAAAATGTTAGAAATGAGACACCTTAGAAATGAACTACACAAATTTCATTTTATAGGCAAGACAACTAAGCCTCAGAGAGGGGAACTAACTTCCTGAAGTGTTAATGATGAAGCCAAGAGCTGAGCCCATGTCTACTAATACCTAGGATTCCTGGTCCATTACTCTTTCCAGTACAGCAGCCTGCTTAGACTACATACCATCATCTGATTATTTGGAAACATTTGTGTAAGTGACAACAATTTCCAGTTTTTATCTAGATTCATCTGAGTTCTATGACAAAGTACTGATGCTTTTGATGATTTGCTGAGTGTTATGTGGGAAAAGAAGAAGAAAAATGTGAGACTTAGTGACTTCACTCAAAGAATTTACAGCATAGTAGGGGAGACAAGATATGAAGCAACTAGGGTATAATACAAAAAGGTTTATGAACATGGGCATGTGATCAAAGAGTTAACAATCAAATAATAAAATGGATTTGTGTTCTCACAGATTTGGATGTTCCCTGCAATGACATAAACCTAAATCCACCCATCTCACGTGACTTTTGTCCTTGTCCTCCCATGAATTTGTTACAGGGGGGTCCTTTACTGAGGGCTTTTTAAAATCTTTAACCTGACATCACAAACACACCAATAGAGTATTCAGGCTGTTCACTTGTCATCACTCACCTTCTGGTCATCTCATCACCCTGTCTTCTCTTTTGATCAACCATTCCCTTTATTAATCTTTGAATATCCTTGTTATATTTTGGAGCCTGCTCACACTCATCATGTGTCTCCCCATTGAACTTTATATTATATTCTTTTTCAGCTCTTCAGACACTGTTGTTTTCCACCTGTTACAACCATATAACAAGACTTGTAGAATATTGTTATTTGAAGAGTTGACATTTACTTCTGGAAGAAATTGGGTCACTAAAAGGGTCTTACAGTTTCCTGAAGGCAATCTGACCTGCTTTCCTAGGCCCAACCCATTTTCCACTTATGTCTGTCCTAGGTCCTGATGAACAAGCTCTATATATTGTCCCTCTAACTGCATACCATAATCTGATGAATAGACCTCCTTCATCCAATTGTTTTTTTTTTCCTGTGTGGATGATTATCCCAAATTATTTTAAATAGTTACAGACATCATCCAGTAGTTCAGTATTCTGAAACTTGGTTAAACCATCACTGTCTTTCGTAAACAAATGCATCTGAAAGATATCACCTTCCATAGGAAACCCATCTTTAACTTGGAGTCTACTCAGAATCCTCCTCCATCCCAGTGGGGATCATCACTGGTGATCACATATTTTCCTATGTTATGCTTCACTTGATGTTTATGATTGGATAATCATTGAACGAGATTATCTCTATTGGTATATCTTTCAAGCAATCTTCAATGATTTTGTTATATGAATGGAAAACACCACATTGGAAGAGAAATTTTAAGGTGACCATTTGGTCTACAAAATAAATTTTTATAGAGAAAAAAACTATTTGCTTTCGTAATCAAAAATGTCTTTCAATCAGTTGTAGGATGGCAATGATGTGTTCTATTGTAAAATATTGTAAAATAGAAAGCCCACCTCTTTCCTAGTAATAATCTCATCAATGATGTCCTTGATATATGTGTAAATTATTCTTGTATAAATGTTAAATGGGACATCCCAAAAATCTTAGTGCAGTTCTCTGTAATTAAAAGGCTTAAAACTCCACTAAGACTTTGGGGAAACCTTGTATAGATGGCAAAGTAGGCATATAGGCAATTGTTGGTGTTTTCTCAGGTATGTTTTCCAGTATTAATAAGGTGTGTGATTTTTTTCCCATGTCTTTGATATCTTTCATCCCTCCTCCCTCCACCTTCCCGATACGTTGGGGATCATTTCCTCAACGTGTTCATAATTGTGTCACCACTAACATGGATCTTCGAACACGTGGTTTAAGCCAGTAACTTTGCCCACCTTTGTTCTCTTTGCTGTCATATCTACCTTCTCTCTAAGCACATCCAGTAATGTTAGAGTCCAAGTGTGATGGCTGCAGTGTACTTAGAGGTGAAAATCATTTGTTGCAAAAGTCTTTGTAGATCTTTTACATTTTTCTTCATGTTTGTTTATCTTTCTTCCATTGTCATCCTTAAATACCCTTGATAGGTCTTTGCTTAGTTGGAACTCCCACCAAACTTTTTATAAACTGTTTTTATCCTCTACTGCTTCTGTCTTTTTTTTAATGATACCATGCTATCATCTAGTGTGACAGAATGCTTCAGGAAAGCTTTGATTCTGAGGATGAAGCAATATTTCATTTTGATAGGCTTTGATAGATAGACACTACCTCTCTCTCTTTTTTCTATTGTGTGCTCAATTAGATAGGGCATTCAAAGTTGTTGTATATCATCAGCCAATATAAGTGATATCCATGAGTGCCACTAGCAGCTTTTATTCATAGGAAGGAATAAAAAATCCAGCAGAGATTTAGGCTAGAAGGGACATTAGGGTCCAGTCCCCCACGTTTTATGGATCAGAGTTCAGCCCTCTTAAAGATCAAGAAACTGTGGCTCAAGAAGGTTATGTGACTTGCCACTTGGCTAGTACATAGCAAAACTGGGATTTGAACCCATGCCAAATCCTATGCTCTCTGCACTATATGACTAGTAAAAGGAAGGAGAGAGTAAAGAAGGAAAATGGGAAAGAGGGAAGGAGGAAAAAATATACTTACAGAATCATAGATTTAAAGCTAAAAGAGATGTCAAAAGTCATTTAGTATTTCCTCATTTTACAGATAAAGAAACTGAATCACAGAGAGGTGAAATGATTTGTCCTAAACCACATAGATAGATGGTAGAAACACCAGGATTTGAGCCCAGGTGCTCTGACATTAAATCTGGTCTTTTCCCACTGCACTGTGGGAACTGGTGGTCATCCAAAACTTAACTCTGAGCTCTACCTCCCTACCTTGAAGAATAAAACACAGGAACAGAAAAACTCACTTTGGTAACTAAACTAAAAATTCCTCAATCCACTCTTGCACAAGATCCCCTCTCCTTCTCTTAATTACTATCTTCCCATGCCCTTCATTCCACTTGGGATAAGTTAAGATCCACTCAACTCCCACTCCAATTTGCATAGGCCACTACTCTTCTCAACGTGACGCACCCGGAATTTTAGAACTCCTTTTCGTCCCCTGAGATCTATTAAGTGTCCTTGTCGTCACTCATCATGCCACACATCCTTCATTCTGAGCCAGGACCCCATGGTGAGTACCCTCTTATGATTAGATTAGGTGCACACTCAAGCTTTCCAAAGAGGGCATGCTTTGAATGAAGGACTTTGGGTTGTTAGAAGCTCTCCAGACTTTTTGAGCAAACTTTTTTTTTTGCTTTCTATAAATTGTAACCTCAAAGAAAATGATGAGGCTTTGTCAGCCTCCAAGTGACTTGACTGAATTTTCCATTCTAATTGCCGCATTGACCTTTCATATTACTAAGAGAGGAACAAGAAAAATCTTGTATTTTACTGTATCTCATTGTATTAATAGAAGAGAGACAAAGTTGAAGAGAAAATTTAACAAAATCCCACAATGTACTTAAGACCATCTGATGAAATATCATATTCTGTGCAATTTGAATAGCAACACACAGCAAGCAGAGTTTAATTAAACAAAAAGCATGATGAAAATCCTTAGACAATGGCTCTAAATGGTATTTAATAATATCTTCACTTAAGCCTTTTTTTGATTAGTTTAAATGACCAAATTCTATTACTTTGGGTTTCTACTAACATAAATGGAAAATTGTAGATGTCAGCTTGCTTAGAAGACAATGAATGTAATTTGCAAATTTTAAAGCTAAACCTTTGGCTTCACATGGTTATTGCTGGTACATAAATGTATTATTATAGTCACCATTAGAGAGAGGAGAAGCAGCATGATATAGCGGATAGAGCGCTGGGCTTGGAATCATAGGAACCAGGGTTCAAGTCCCACCTTTCATAGTTGTGTGACCCTGAGTAAGTGGTTTAACCTCTCTGTGATTAGGCAACTTCCTACAACCTAGTTAGGTCATTGACAAGTGGCTGTCTCTTCTGGTGGAAGAGAATTGTTTGCAATGAAGAAACTATATAGACTTTAACTAGTCACGCAAAAAAGAATTAGAACTCAGATTAAGTTCATATTTCAATGCCGATGATCATGAATTATGTTGAACTTGGTTCTGGTAAAGAGAAAGGAAGTGCCCAGAATCTGTAGTAGGTCATCCTGCCCATTAAGTTTGTTCTTCCAGCTTGCTCTGCACTGGGCTATGGTCATTACCTCACTTAATTCTTTTGCTACTGCCATCTGCACTGGAAAGAGTATATCAGTTAGCACATATCTAAAAGGGGGCAGCCAAGATGGTCAAAGGTTTCAAGATGAAAGCACAAAAAGCATTGGTTGAAGGAACTGAAATGTTTAACATGGAGGGGAAAGGCCTTAGTGGAAACGGGATAGCTTTCTTGAAATATCCGGAAGGTTGCCATGTGGAAGAAGGATTGAACCCATTCTGTTTAACTCCAAAAGGCAGAGCTAAAGGTAATGAGTAGAAGTTACAGAGAGGTAGATTGAAGTTTTAATGTAAAGAAGCACTTTGTTAACAGTTACAGCTAGCTGAGGGAGGAATTGGATGCCTTTGGAGGTGCTACCTACTCCCTTGACCAGAGTTCTTCAAGTAAACCTGGGATGACATCTTGCTGGGAATTCTGGGAATGCATGTTTAGCAACTTAGCTATGTGACTGTTGAGGTCACTTTCAATATTGTCATCACTTCTCTCATCAGTCCTGTGATTCCTTGAGCATAGCAGAAAGGAATCTGAACCATATACCATACTGAGTCATCCCTATGTGCAGGTATTCAATTCAACCGAGCAATTAGACCCCTAGTGAGTGCTGCAGGCTGTGCTAATTGCTAGGAGAGATAGAAAACTATGGGCCTTGCCCTCACAGAGTGAATTTACTAGTACAGGATAGAGTCCTCCATCACCAGTTGCCTATCAGGCATTTCAAATTGGATTTCTTGGAGACAATTCAAATTCAACATTATCTTTATTATCACTCATTATCTTTTCTCCTAAACCCTCCCTCCTTCCAAACTTTCCTATTTATATCAAAGGTACCAGCATCCTTCTAGTCTTCCAGGTTTCTAACCTTGATATTATTCTCAACGGCTCACCCTCCTCCATGCCATACATCAAATCAGTTAACAAAGCTTGTTATTTCTACTTTCACAACATCTCTTTCATCTGCTTCCTTCTTTCCATTCACACAGCTATAACTCTAGCTCAGACCCTCATCATTTTTTCCCCTAGATTGTTCCAACAGCCTCCTAATTGGTCTTCCTGCCTTAAGTCTCTCCCTGCTTCAGTCCCTTCTACACACTGCTGCCAAAGTGATTTTTCTTACGTGACTATGGCAGGAACCTACTCAAACAACTCCAGTGGATCCCTATTGCCTGTCTGATAAAATAGCAATGCTTTTGTTTAGCTTCTAAAGCCTTTCACCACTTTGCCACAATTGATCTTTCCAGCCCCTTTGGACCGTTACTCCACTTCCCACACTCTGAAAACCAGGCAAACTGGCCATCTCTTTCTTCCTCAAAAGTGACCCTGTAACTCCCATCTCTGTGCCTTTGCACTGGCTGCCTCCCCATGCCTGGAATAGACCCCCCTCCCTTACCTTTGCCTCAGAGAATCCCTCTCTCTCTACCACCGTCTACATAAATGCATTTCTTAGCCTCTCAACTGCCAGTACTCTCTCTCTCTCTCTCTCAAACTACTTAGAATTTAACTACTTTGAATATGTTTGTATTAATTTCCTTTAGATTTTTTTCTGTTTGTACTTATTTATGTCCTATTGTCTCGTCTATTCCAGTAGAAGCTCCTTGTGAATAGGCATTGTTTTATTTATTTTCCCTAGATATGTATCCCTGGTGCCTAGCACAGTGCCTAGCACATTAGTAGGCACTTAATAAACACTTGTTGATTGATCGGATAAATATCCAAATTATTGTAATGCCAAGTATATCATTATACCTACAGAAGAGAAATATTTAAAAAAAAACTGCTCTGTGTGATCTGAGGGGATGTCTTTTCTCTCTTGGGGGTTAAGGGAAGGCTTAATGGCAGAGGTGATGCCTGTTCTGGGTCCAGAAGTACAGGTAGATTTTCACCAGGTAGAAATGCAGAGAAGGCATTCCAGACAGGCAGAAGGAAAGACTCTAGCAAAAGCACGGAGAGTCTAGGCTATTGAATATGGGGGAAGAAAGTAGTATGAAATGACAATGGAGGTATTTCAAATTGTAAGGACCTAACACGGTGGTTGGCATAGGAAGATGGTTATTACGTACAAATGAGCTGAATTGAGGTAGGGTAGGGTATCCATCATCTTACCTTTGATTCCACAGAGATACATGCAGAATAACAAGGTAGGGACTGGATCTATGGTTCCATTGTTATGGGAAACTCCCAGCAAATTTCCTCTACTGTAGCGAGTTGGCACTTTTCTTCAACTTAGAGTCTTGGAGAATTGCCTGGAACAGTAAGAGGTTAAGTGATTTTCCCACAATCACAAAGCCAGAATGGGTCACTGATGAGACTTGCACCCAGATCTTCCCGGTTCTGAGCCTAGCTCTCTACTATGCCCTGTTGTCTCTCTGATATATAGTAATTATATTAATAGCTAACATTTATATTGTATGTTAAAGCAGCTAGGTGGTGCTGCAGTGGATAGAGTGCCAGACCTGAAGTCAAGAAGACTCATTTTCCTGAGTTCAAATCTGGTCTCAGACACCTATTAGCTGTGTGACCTGGGGCAAGTCACTTAACTCTATTTGCCTCATTTTCCTCATCGGTAAAATGAGCTGGAGAAGGAAATGGCAAATCACTCCAGGATCTCTGCCAAGAAAAACCCAAATGGGGTCACAGAGTCAGACACGACTGAAAAATGACAACAACAACAAAGTTTTCAAAACACTTAACATGTTATTTCATTTGGTCCTCACAATAGTTCCATTAAACAAGTGATATTGTAATTCATATTTTATAGATGAGGAAACCGAGTCAAGTTAAGTGAATTTCCTTGGATCACATAGCTGCTAAGTTTCTGAGAAAGCATTTGAATGCAGGACTTCCTGATTCTAAGACCACCACTGTAAATCTAGTATACCATATTGCCAAGGGAAATCAAAGAACCTTCAGAGATTGGAACTGGGTGGGGAGTGAGTAGGGGAAGTAAGGGAGCCAGCAGGTGTTTAGGGTACCCAGACGTCAAGTGAGAATCTGGATATGGTAAATGAGGGGAAGGGTATGGAAAGCAGGCAGATACAAGCTAAGGGCATGGGAAGCAGGAACAAGGAAGGTCTGAAGGAAGGGATTGGTCAAGCCGCTATACCTTGCAGCTAATGTGGGTAAACATGTAGAACTGCTGGGTCAAATATATACATGAATGGAGGATGTCAATTCTATATGAAAATCAGTCTTATAAGAAAGGGATTTTATCCCATAGGCTACATTTTCAATGATGTTCTATCCCAATGAGTGTAATAAGCATTGCCCGGCAAAATGCCTATTTACTCAGGGTGATTAATTAGGAATTACGCGATGGGCACGGTGTCAGTCTCAAATGTTTGCTGTCATCAGCTTTCAAAAGAACTTTTATCTTGTTCCTGTCGAGGAATAAGGAAACTCAACCACCATAAATATTTCAGCTTGCTTATAATTAAAACTTCATGTGTTTGGCATGAAAACAAGTCGAGAAAAAGGGGGCCAATTGTGTCCTGATTACCCTGTCAGTCTGAGCCCTTTCATGTTAACAGCTGGGCAGTAAACGTGGTGAGGTATTGGCTCCCTGCTCAAATCTTCGCAATATGCCAGTGGCAGAAAGGAAATCTTCTCCTTTGTGTCCGAAGCATTAATATTAAAGGCAGAGGGTCTAATGCTCATCACTTATGACAAGACAGGCTCACCTGACCATGGGGGCAGCTGAACTCTCTGAAAGGCTGGGCCATGAAAATTGGATTAGACTGAACAATACTGCAAGGCAATAGACCCATTGAACCCAAAGCACTGCCCAAAGAAGAGAGTGGGAGGACTGGATTCAGGAACAGTCCAGGAAATGGCTGACTGATAAGTATGCTTCCCTTCCCACCCCAGTCCATTACGTTGGCTTGTCTTCCCATGCCAGTGGGGAAGTTCGGTTTCTAGCAAGAGAGATGGGGGTATTTTTAGGTAAGATAATGGAGAACATGTGTATAACTAAGCCCAGCTCCCTCTCTACCCTCACCCTGCCTCCCCATCACTTCAGAGCAGGCACTAAAAAAAGCAACACTAGCCTGAAGAGGGGAAGGGAAAGAGATTCTCCTGAGGAAATGTTACCGGAAAAAAAGGGAGGAGACAAACATTTTGGGCCTGGCCAATGTATGAATTTGTTTTGCTTGACTATGTCTATTTGTTTTAATTTTTTTCCTTTTTTTTTTTTGATGTGGGGAAGATGGGAGGGAGAGAAAATAATATCTGTTAACTGAAAAATGAATTTTTTTTTAAAAAAGAAAAGAAAAACCATTAGAGAGACCAAATAAATGAACAAGCAAAGAAATCTCTTAGTATAACAGAGAAATATTCTGGGGTAAAAGAAAGGCAGGGAAAATCTCTAGAAGAAACTAATTCTGTAGGAAGAGCAACTAGAACTTCAGAAAAGACATTTGAATGGCCACGCAAATCCCTAGAGCAGCTGGAAAGTCTAATCAAAGAACAGAAGGAGAGATGGAGAAGATACTGGAGACTTTTTTTTTTACAAAGATGCTCATCCTGAGGAGGAGAGAGAAGGGGGGGGGTGATGAAGGGCAGAGAATGTGATAGTTCTCCCTTCAGTTCCATTGAAGAAGGAATACTTTTGTTCTGTTTGTCTGTTTGGACCCAGCTGCTGCTGCCATTCATTCATTTTTTTCAATCATCTCTGACTCTTTTTGACCCCATTTGGAGTATTCTTGGCAAAGATACTGGAATGGTTTGCCATGTCTTTCTCCAGGTCATTTTTACAGATGAGGAAACTGAGGCAAACAGGGCAAAATGACTTGCCCAGGGTCACACAGCTAGTGTCTGAGGCCAGATTTGAACTGAGGAGGAGGAGGAGTCTTCCTGATTCCAGGCCTGGCACTCTACTCACTATGGGGGCATCTACCTGCCCAAAAGGACAGCACTAAAGGAACCTTTTTTCTCCTTAGTTTCTGGGTCTGTAAAATGAGGGGGTTGGGCTAGATGACCTCAGATGTCTCTACTAGCTATAGGTCTATGATAAGTTCCAAAGAAGCCAATTTCAGCTGGGGATAAGGAATGACTTCTCAACAATAACAGCTGCCCCAGAATGGACTGAAGTGCCCTGGGAGGTAGAATGTTCTAGAGATCTTCTAGTTAGAGCTGGATTACCACTTGTTGAGTCTGATGTGGAGGAATTCTTGTTCCAATACAGGTTGGAACAGATGGCCTGCCTCTGAGGCCTCTTCCTCCTTTGAGATTCTGTGATGTTTCAAAGCAAAGCTTCCAGTCAACTTAATTGGCAGGGAGGTGGTACAGTGGAGGGAGCACTGGGCCTGGAGTCAGATGAGTTCAAATGAGGCCTCATACACTTACTAGTTGTGTCACCTTGGGCAAGTCGCTTCACCCTGATTGCCTCAGTTTCCTCATCTGCAAAATGGGGATAATAATAACACCTACCTCCCTGGGTTGTTATGAGGACCAAATGAGATAATAATTGTAACACACTTAGCATAGTGTCCGGCACATAGTAAGACCCACATAAGTGTTAGTTGTCATTATTTCAACATCCAAGCACTTTCAAATGCCATCCTAACTTCTAAGATTCTCATTTTACAGATGCGGAAACCTGATGCTGGAGAGGAAGCCAGAGCTGGTGGGACACTTTGCCTCTTTTCCTTTATCTTAGAGGGGTCTCCACGTGGGCAGGCCTTCCTGTTTTCTGGGGACCTGGTAAAATGATCTCATTCATTTCCTTGCTCAGTCTCAAGCAACCAGTCTGCAAGAATTTCCTTTATATTTGTGCTAGCTGCTGATTACCACGCTTCCTTTCTGGAGAGAAGCTTTCACTAAATCATTCCTAATAATATTGAGCCAAAGTCCGTTCAATTTACCGAGTTGTATACAGCCATTTTATTGTTTCTTCCAGAGCTTATAATTATTTTGTGCGGTAAATTAAGGTGAAGGGGAAAGAGTACAACTTTCTCTAATTCTCAGCATAGTCAGGTCTAGATATACATTGATTTTGCGGCATATCAATTTTCATAATTATGTTAAGTAGCAAGGCTCTGGTTGTCTTTTCTTATATGAAAACACGGTGACCGCCACCCAACATACATACCCAGAGAAGGTGCCATGCTGTTCCTGTTTCTCTCACCATGCCCTGTCCTTCACAAGAGAGTAGGCCAGAGAGAAGAAAAAAGAGGCATATAAATGTGCTCTAGGGATGCAAAAAGGGAAATAAACGTATGTACTGTATTGTGAAAAGATCATTGTGGCCGCAGCCAAGAGAGAAGGATAAATGAGAGAGGTGGTTACGGGAAGGACACTAGCCCTGGACCCAACACAAGAAATTTCCAGAGAAGACCTACCTAAATACTCGAGTGGGCAATGCTTCAAAGACCGCATCCCCAGAGCCTTCATTACTTGGGAGGTCTTGGAGAGTTCCTAGAGCCAAAAATATCGTAATCCTGAGACCAATATGAAGGGGAGCGTCTCTCAACTTCTCCTGTCCTTGGACAGCAGTCTCTCCTCTGGGAAAAATTTAAAAAGATTTTCCACTAAAGTCATTCTCTGATGCCTCATAGTGGTAGGGAGGTGACCCTAGTTCTGGAAGCCTCGGTCAATGGAGGGTGGGCTCTGGTAGATCCAAAAGCATCATCATAAAATGTTGTCTACTCTGGGATTGGACCCTTACAAGCTGTGCAGCCCCGGAGAAGTCACTTGATCTCTCTCAGCCTCAGTTTCCTCATATGTGAAATGGGGATAATAATAGTACCTACCTCCTAGAGTTTTGTGAGGCCCAAATGAGATAATATGTGGAAAATGCTGTGCAAATCTTAAAGTGCCATAAAGGGCTAGCTCTCATTAGCTCATTGTTGTTGTTAGGCCTTGTAAGTCCCTGCCAACTCTGAGCTCCTGTGATTCTGTGAATTTGCTTAACCTCTGAGTTGGTTTCCTCATCTTCTAAAAGGCAGGGTTGCACTAGACGGCTTTTTAGAATTATGTTTTGGGGCTGCCAGGCTGTAGGACAGCCACACCCCCACAAGAATCCCCTCAGCAGCGGGCATCCAGCCCTTCCCTGAATGAAGTTTAGTAAAGGGGAGCTCCTTTCCTAATGAGGCAGTGTGTTCTGCTTTTTTGAAACCTTAGGAATTCTTGACTATGTTTACAAGGGACACTCTCACCTTGGCTTCTATTGTCTCCCCAAGCTATGTGGCAGCTAGTAGTTAGGGATCTTTCTCCACTCTACCCGTTCTTGTTAATGGGGAACTCATTTGGAGAAGTAGAGGCACTGAAGATTCCTCTGCCCCACTCTCTGTATGATTTGTGATGCTCGCCTAGTCTCCTATCCCCTCAACTCTTAGCGGGCCTCTCCCGTGTAGCTTCAGAGCACAGAGCTGAATGAGAGACGAATCTCTTTTGACAAAGGCTCTTCCCATAGTCTGTGGTTGGATATCAGCCTCCTTGTTTCTCTCCCCACCAGGCCCTCATTTATCATTCTGAAATGTACAGAGGCCTGAGTGGCCCCAATACTTGCTGCTCCCCTCAGTAGTGTGTATCAATACCTAGCACCTGGCTAGAAGGGTGTGGCGTCAGCAACCCCCTCCCCCCACCATTGGAAGGGAACTAGGGGAATGTTCCGGAGCCAATTTTCCCTTCCAATGATTGCACCTACCCCCATCTCGACCAAGTGCCAGAGCAATGAGTGGGTTCTGAGGATGCTGATGTCTGGGTCTGCTGTTGCTATTACTAGTAAGTGAAATTCAGGCTGTGCGGATATTCAGAACAGCAGAACTGTCAAAACCATAATACACCTCTCCGTATCTAGATACTGCTATTAATCTAGCTACCTATCTATATGTTTACATCTCTCTATGTAATCAGAGCTCTTTGATCTTTGGTGGGGGAATTTCCTCCCCAAGTGCAGAATGGAACCTTTTTATTTACCCAGGAGTCTTAGGGCGATGCCTGAGGCCCAAAGGTTCAGTGGCTTACCCATGGTCACACAGCTCCTAAGTGCCACAGGGAGGATTTGAACCCAGAATTCTATCAAGCATGCCATGATGCCCCTCATATGTAGTTAGCTATATGTAAGCCGCCTTTAGGCAAGCCACCAACAGGCTTGCACCTGGAGGGAGGAGAGGCAGGAGAGGGGTTGGTTGCAGCCCGTTCATGCATCTATTTATCAGAATAATAACCCCCATTTCTATAGTCCTTTGAGGCTTGCAAACACTGTTTTTACAACATCCCAGTGAATTAAGTTGTATAGGTAATAGTATGCTTATTTTGCAAATGAGGAAACCGAGTCAGAGGCTAAGTGACTTACCTATGGCCACACAAGCCTGTAAATGCCCAAGGTAGGCTCCAAACCCAGGCTTCTGGTTCCAAGGCCAGCCTTCTATCCACTCTGCTGCTGTTCATGTTTCCACCTAATGTGTATCTTCTCAGACAATGCCTTGCACACAGGAGGCATTCAATGAATCTTAGAAAATCAATTTCATTTAATTTACGCATATAGCTTTGACTTTGGGTTATAATCTGTTTACCCAACTGTGCAATGTGCTGAGAGTTAGAAGTGTCTGGCTCCCCGACTGTGCCACGCAGACATCAGTTGGAAGGACTCAGGAATGTTGGGTAGGCACACTCTCAGAGCTTTATAGCTCCCTCTTCAAGCAGAGAGTTATGATTAATCCAAAAGGCAGCCTGAGCACTTGTGGGACCTCAGGAGTATTCTAGGCTTGATCATCATCAGCTAATTGGACAGGAATCTAGATAGAGTGGCAGAATTAGGCAGGAATATGCAGATGAACTAGGGAAAAAAAAAACCTTTGTAGTTAAACAGGCAGGATTATGCAAAACCAATGTCTAGAGGCCAATTCTCTGGCTGAATATTTTTCAAGCTGCTAAGTGTGAGGCCCTATAACCTTCTGCACACACAGGTTCCTTTCCTCTGCATAAGTCCAAAATGCATGCCTCAGGCCCTGGAACTGGGGGTCTGCAAAGAAGGGGCCAGAAGGAAGTAGGAAGGGAGCAGGAGAAGGAAGAGGGTGGAGGGAAAGACAAAGAGAGGAAGGTAAGAAAGGGAGAGGGAGAGGGACAAATAAGGGAAGGGAAGGGAAGGGAAGTATTAGAAAATTGCCCAGAAGGGGTCAGAGCCAGCTATCTCAGGTGCTACTTAGAAAGCTAATGTGTTTCCCATATTTTAACAACCCTTAGTAACAAATATCCACCCCACCCTACCCTTTATGCCTCTTCTAGGAATCCATATCTCTTTAAATAGCTAAATCGTCTAACTAACTGATGTTTAGTTACTTTCTTATAAATCTGGAGGGTGGGTGTTACTGAAAGCAAGCAGCCGCCTAGTAACTCTTTCCCCACCCTTTTCAAAGACACAAATGATAAAACAATGACAATAAGTAGCCCTTAGATTGAAGGCGACAGTGGGCAGGAGGAATACAGAAGGTGACTAGAAATTCCGTGGTTTTGCTGATCACCGTGCCTTGAACTAATAGGCACTTAATAAATGCCTGTAGATTGATTGGGTAGGCAGGATTGATTTGAAAGGGGCTTTAGGGGCCATTTAGTTCTATCCCTTCATTTTATAGAAAAGGAAACTGAGGTGTAGAGAGGTTAAGTGTCTTGCCCTAGGTCCCAGGCCCTTGACTGTCTGAAGTGGGAGCCTCTGGTATTGTTTCAGCTAATGTGGCCCCAGCTGGTCCTCCACCCAACTCCTAGACTCTTCCCTTTTCTTAGCCTGGCATACTTGGGTGGCAGTCTGGGAGGTAGGCAGTCATCTTTTCCTGTGTCCTAACTGCCTACAGGTCATTTCTTTTAGTTCCTGAATCAGTGACCACAGAAAGAGAGTTGTGTTTTATCCTTTTTATTTCTGCATTGTTTTTAAACTTCACTTATTAGTTTTAATTGGATTTTATGGCTCATGAGCACCTATTACATTTTTGTGAAGGAACAATAAAACCACCTCAAACCTGCTGGACTAAATCTTAATATTCTAAATCTAACACTCTCTACAGTGGGTCTCATGGCTAGGGCTTTGTGGGGAAAATTTTTCTTAAGGGCCTTAAACCATGATTTAAACTTGAGTCATTAGGCTGATTGGGTGGTGCTCTCAGTGACCCCCATCTCTTGTCTTTTGTTCTTTTCCTGGCTGCTACTGGCATGCTCTTTTGCCCTTATTTTATTCCCTTCTTCAGGTAATGCACTAATATTGCCAGCCAGGATTTCAAAAGAATCCAAATGACAAATAACCCAAAGGTATAAAGCCACGTGAATGGCTTGTGAGTCTGCTGGCGATGCTGACTTAAGTGGTAGGCTCCATCTCCTTGGAGATCTTCACACAGAGGTTGCCTGAGCATTTCTCAAGCATATCTGTCAAGTTAGGGGTCCTTAGGGACATCCGGTGAACTAATTGACTTCTGAGGTCCCTCTCAAATTCTGTGATTCTAGATGTGAGAAATAATGTAGAAGATATTATAGAAGACACAAAAGAGAGGCCAGTCATGTTATAAAGGAAGGGAATAAGCATCTATATAACACCTACTATGTGCCAGGCACTGTGCTAAGCACTTTTACAAATATTACCTCATTTTATCCTTACAACAACCCTGAGAGCTAGCTGGTTACTACCCTCATTTCACAGTTGAGGAAACTGAGGCAAGCAGGTGTGACTTATCTAGTCTCTCACCGCTCTAAATGTCTGAGGCACTGTTTGAACTCATGTATTCCTGACTCCAGGTCCAGTGTTCTATTCATTGGCTGCTATGAGAGTGAGAGATAGCCTCAGTGCTACATTGGTACCTTCAAAGAAGACCTCTCTCCTGTTACATGGATACACTCTAAACAGAGGGCTTATGGAAAGACATGGACAGGAATCACACAGGATGAGAAGGCATGGAGGGAATGGCATCTATATCAATAGAGAGAGTACCTAGAGGATGAAATCACAGATCTATCAAAGTATTGTTGGGCTAATATATTTATTTTAGAGAAACAAAAGCATGATTAATTTAAACCAGTCCTTCATTTCAGACATATCAGTGAAATCTAGACACTTAAACCCCAACCTTGTAACTTGAAGGAAAGGAAAAACTCAACATAAACCCCTCTCTTTCTAAGTCATCTCCTTCTTGAACTCTGTTTCCATCACCTTGTATCACAATTAGGGAAGGTAGGACTTAATGTCTCAAAATCAGGCAACTTTTAGCAGGGATCAGAAGATATGATTTAGGGTGAAATCTGAGTTGGCAGTCACAGCTTCCCTGGGTTCCCTTTCCATCTCTTTCCCTCATTTCCCTTTAGGTGTGGAGGGGAATAGTTGGAATACTCTTCGATCCTCACTGCCACTTCCAAGCTCACTTTCTACCACCATCACACAGTAACTTCTCTTTTGAGTTTCACTCAATGCTTATCAGAATCAAAATTCTGATAAGTGTTGCCTGTCAACCTCAAGAACATTCTCCTTTTATCCTCAGTGAGTTCAGGACCTGGCTCATGTCTTTCTCTCCTCCTCAGCTCCTGCCTGCATCCTAGGAGATGTCAGCATCCCTAAAGCATTTCCCAATTCTACCACTTATTTCCTATGACCTACTCCTCTACCCCACATCAGGCACACACAGCAATGGTCATGTTATTGATCTTGTCATCACCAACAAATGTTGGTGTGTGTTGGTTAATGTACCACTTTGGTGTTTGTGAACTCTGAAATGCCCTTATCTGATCACAATCTGGAATCATCCCACCTTTTCGCTGGCAGTTCCTCATGACAAGAATTTTCTCCTTTATGTCTGCCTCCTGGTTTTCCTGGCTGCTTTCAAGTCTCAGCAAAAATTCAACCTTCTATAGGAAGCTTTTTCCTAATCCTTCTTAATTCTAGTGCTTTCCCTCTGTTGATTTTTTTCCCCATTTTATCCCATAGATAGCTTGTTTGTACATAACTATTTGCATGTTATGCCGCACTCTCCCCCCCCCCCCCCCTTAGACTGAGATCCTTAAGAATAGGAGCTGTCTTTTGCTTTTCTTTGTATCTATAGTGCTTATCACAGAGCCTGGCACATAGTAGGCACTTGATAAATTTTCATTGAAAGATCCAGGACAAACCAGGGAAACAATCCTATTCTATGTTGATCTGGGTAACTACAGTAATAATTCTAATTATATTTTAGGAGTCATCTGCTTGGAAAATGTAAAATAATCATTTGTTGTTGTTCAGTTGTTTTTCAGTTGGATCCAACTCTCTGTGACCCTATTTGGGGTCTTCTTGGCAAAGATATTGGAGTGGTTTGCTATTTCCTTCTCCAGGTCATTTTATAGATGAGGAACTGAGGCCAACAGTGTTAAGTGACTTGCCCAGGGTCATACAGCTAAGAAGTATCTGAGGCTAGATTTGAATGCATAAAGATGAGTCTTCCTGATTCCAAGCCCCATGTTCTATCTACTGTACTATCTAGCTGCCCCCACCCCCAAATAATCATTACAATCAAGTTTTTGGAACTTCCAATACTTTGCATACTTCTAGTCATTTTGAACAATGCACTGAAGCGTATACAATGCCTACAACAATGTAGGTGAAAAAAAATCACTAAAAGGATTAAGGGGAGGGGGGCTAGTATGGCAAAAATATCGTATACATTGTTAAACATGGTCAATATAGCAGGTGTTTTCTTTCATTGCTTTTACTTATTACAAGAGAAGGTTCCATTCAAAACTGGGGCAGGAAGAGGGGTAAGGAGGAAAGGAAGAGAGTGGCAATAATGACTATTTCTGGAAATGACTATGATTATAAAAACAAATGTCCTTCATGTGTTGAAAAATAAATTTCTTTAAGAAAAAAATCCAATCACTTAGCTATCAATAAAGCTATATCCTTAGCTCCCCCCCACCCAAAGTAGTATATAACTCATGCAAATAATATTCATTCATGGGGCTACTGGAGCCTCTGTTTTGATCCTATTTTGTTTTTATCTACATATATAAATGGTTTTGAGAAATGATTGGCCCAACAAGGGGAAAAGTAATTGTCACGTTCTCTCTTGCTCCACTTTTCCCCTAACTCAGCCCTTAGAATAAATGTGTTTGTTTGTTTTACATTAAGTCAAAAGGAAGGTTTTTTTTTTTTTTGATTTCTCAGTGGTCTCTCCCTCTAATAAAGGAAAATATAATAACTAGTAGTTAACATTTATATTGTACCTACTCTATACCAGGGTATTGTTCTAAGCATTTTTTACAAATAATATCTCATTTGACCCTCACAACAACCATGGGAGGTATGTACTGTTATTATCCTCATTTTATCGTTGAGGAAACTGAGGCAAACAGAAGTTTAGTGACTTGCCCAGGGTCACATAGCTGTGAAGCGTCCAAGGTCAAATTTGAACTGAAGTCTTCCTGACTCCAGGCCTAGCATTCTTTTGCATCACCTAGCTCAAAGAAAATGGAAAATTATAGGGTATAGAAAATGACCAAAGCTCCAAAATCTCATTGGCCCAAAGGTATATCACTTAAAGGTATAAAGGATTGTCTAATAGCTTTATTAATGCCTCCAGGGTATGTCATGTCCAGAAACAGCACCTAGGTTGCTGTCAGATGGTGGGCATTCCATGAACATTTGTCAATAAGTGTGCCACACTTCAGATTACTTGGTCCATAGCTGGTGACAGAAACCCTGAGAATGTGCAATGACTCACACTTTCAGCTGGATGGCCTGAATAATCTCAGCACTGCCCTTTGGCAATGAGAGGGGGCCTGCCTCATACTCACCAGTTCAATGTCCTTTGATTACATCTTTTCCCCCATTGGAATTAAGCTGTCATTTAGGAAGAGCCTCAGCAGCCATAATTTACTCAACTTTGGCGTTTTCTTGGTTGAGTTACTTGGTACAATCATAAAATAATAATGATATTTTCCATTGGAGAACAAGCCATGCTCAAAACATTTCTGTAACTCAACTTTTGCTGCGGCTGATAATGAGATGTGAAATAATGCATGCAAAATTCTCCTTAAGAATCATGTGAGGGCTGCCAGAGCTGAATCATTCATTGCCCTTGGTAGAAAATGGGTGAACTACTTTGATATACCTATGTGAATCTGTGTAGAGACATATAAAGATGGCAGTGTATGTATGTTACATACAGGAATATTCATATATTTACACACCTATATCAAATCATCTGTTATTTTGTCAGCATATAGAATTCCCAATGTGGGAAAGCCCTTCACCAAATAAGACTACAACCTGTCCTTGACTTAGCAGATAATTCCTAGAATGTTGTCTGACGCACATAGAGATTAAGTGTCCTGTCCTGGGTCATCATGGGCTAGATAGGAACCCATTTCTTCAAGCCTAACTCTAAGACCAGTGTGCTGTCACTTTGCAACACACTCACAATCACACAAGTGTGAGTGCATGAACATACATATATACTGATACATAAGAAGGGAGAGCAGAAAGAAAGTGAATCAGAAAAATATGAGCCCGAATCCCACCTCTGACATTTGTTAGCTATATGACCTTGGGAAGGGCATTGACTCTCACTGAATCACAGGCAATTTTCTAAGATTCTATTTGGCTAGGTTGTGATTTTCATTAGTGGAACTATACACACACATACATACATATACATATATATATTCATGCATATATACATATACATATATATATATATATATTACTATATGTATATACATGTATATCCTCTTGTCCATACTCACACTCTCATTGGTTTAAAAGATGGCATTCCTCCATGCCTTCACTCCCCCTTATCTAGGAGCTAGGAAAATGGCTGCTTTTCTGGATCATGGAAGCTTTAAAAAAAATCGAGTTTTCTATGCTGTTTTGCTTTGTGAATTTTCATTTGTCAGAGTCTATAATCTGTCTTTAAAATTTAATTTGAAGAAAATTATGGTATTCAAGACTTTAAGTTGGAAAAAAATCACCCTGTAATTTCTTCCTAGACTATAAATTTGTAAATGATTTTCCTCTACAAATTAGTTCTGGATTTCTCCTCCTTTCAACCTCATCATCTAAAATTGTCTTTGGTTCAGAATGTTGAATCCCTACAAGGTGACGACATGAACAGTTAACCAAGGACAGGATGCTTGACTCCCATCAGCACGAAAGGAAAACAAACTGTACAGGCAGATGACTGGAAGAGATGAATGGATAGAACTGGAGAGAATATGGAAATACTACAATTTCATGATCTCTTGAATACTAGGCCACTCCTCCCCTTTTTCCCCCCTCAAGTGGCATCAATGTGTTCTAAGAATGAAAAAGCATGGAGTTATGGCACATTCTACAAAGGCATTATTTAAAATAAGGCACAATTCTTCTGTCTTCCCCCTCCCCCAATGCCTTGAGTTGCAAGTGAATTGGATTTAAGTGAGGGAGGTCATGCAATGTTACCAACCTCACTTTCTCCTCCAGAGCCATTTGGGTCCAGTGGCAAGATACAGATCATGATGACTGGAGATGGCCTTGGATGCAGTGGGAGATCTTGGCCTTTTTAAGCTAAGGTCTTTCAGAGTTCTCCCTTTGACTAAGGCAACACCCATTCAGTGATTAAGGCTAGGTAGGAAATGAACCAAAGAATGGCTTTTTTACTCTTTTACCTAATCAAAAAAAAAATCAATCTGGGAGGGGAAGACCCTCAGGGTTTCTGGCCAAAACAGAAACAGTTACTATTTATATTCACTCTGAGCCATCTGGGCCCAACCAATGGTCACTAAGTGGGGCTTGGGCTGGGATCTATTTTTGGCCAGTCAATGAGAGCCAGAGTGAACTGGGTTTAAGGCATGGTCTTTAAGAGAGAAATATAGGCAGTAAACCTCAAGATATCTTCTTAGGTTTCAACCATCAAAATTTACATTCCTTTGGACAGAGCACCCACGGGTAAGGGTATGATACCCTATGTGGACAGAGAGAGAGGAAGGAGGGAAGAGAATGGAAGGAAAGGAAAGGGAAAAGGAAGGAGGAAGGAAGGAGCTGCATTGCCTAACTGGAACTGGCCAGTTGGGTCCCTAGTGGGAGCATCTCAGACTCCTCACAGGTTGTTGTTTATCCTTTGTTCATGAAGAGGACAATGCCAATCAGGAAGGTGATGCCATGAATTGATTTAAGTGAGGGAAGGCTGTGCAGAGTCACTAGCCTCACTTTCTCCTCTGGAGCCATCTGGGTCCAGTGGCAAGATATAGATCGGGACGATTGAAACTGGTGCCTGGTGGTGGTTGGCATGATTCCTGAAATAGATATAGGTTGCTAATTTTAAAATGATCTATTGAAAGTAACTTAAAAGTTTGGAAGGGGAGAGATTTGTTGTATACTTAAATAACATGCCAAAAGAGCACAGTGTATGTACCCTTTTAGGGAAGCATCAAAAGCACCAGATACATTCCACCCCACCCCACCCCACCCCTCCCCAAGATAATTTCTAGGAAGGGGTAGCTAGGTGGTGCAGTGGATAGAGTATGAGCCCTGGAGTCAGGAGGACCTGAGTTCAAATCTGGCCTCAGACACTTGACACTTAGCTAGCTGTGTGACCCTGGGCAAGTCACTTAACCCCATTGCCTAGCCAAAAAAAAAGAAAAAGATCTAAAGTTATTTGAAAACAGAAAAATAAATAAAAATTGCCATAAAAAAAGATAATTTCTAGGAGAGTCTGTCTTTTATCCAGAGGGTTTTCCTAAGGGATCCCAAGGCCAAGTTAGGAAGAGAAAAATGGTCCACATCCTAAAGCAGTATCCCAAAGGGTTTTTCCAGCAATAGTGCTTTTTCTGTAAGTATCTCATGGTATAGAGTGAAATTAAATTTTTTAAAAGATTTATGTGGGATATTAACGCTTTGTGAGGAAGGGAGTGACGGGGTCAGACCTGTGCTTTAGGAATACTTAAACTTTGACAGCTGAGTACAAGATGGTTTGATTGGAGAGGGGAGAGGCTGAATTCAGGGAGACAAATTAGAAGGCACAAGGTAATGAGGGACTGAAATAGGGTTATCCTGTGTATAGCTTCTATAAACCTAGTTACTTGCATGTGGTCTCTCCCATTAGACTGTGAACTACTTGAGAGCAGAGTTGGTCTTTTGTCTTTCTTTGAATCCCCATCACTCAGCCCAGTGCTTGGCACACAGGCAGTTAATAAATGTTTATTGACTAAGTGGAGAGCATTGGATGGATGCAAGAAGCGTTAGGGAATAAAATGGACAAGATTTGGCAAGTGAGTGAAGAGTCAAGGGCAACTTCATGATGGCAAATCTGAATGACTCCAAGAATGGTGCCATTTTTTATTAGGAACAGGGAAGCTAGGAAAAAGTTTGAGAGAGTAGGATTTCTTTTTAAGATACAGTAAATTTGAGATGTCTGTGGGGTATCCAGTTTGAAATATTCAGTAGGCAATTAGGCTCACTGACCATAGGATATTCAGTTGGAAATATTCACTAAGCAGTTGGAGGTATGTGGCTAGAGCTCAGGAGAGATTTGAGGGCTAGATATATAGGTGTGGGAGTCATCTATACATAGATGATAATATAAATGATGATGATAAATAAAAAAAATAAAAAGATGATAAATGCACAGAAGCTGATAAAGTCATGAAGAGAGATTGTGCAGAGAGAGGAAGGCCCAGGACACAGTCCTTGGGGCCACAGTGGGATGATGGTCTAGCAAACGAGACTGAATGGCCAGACAGAAAGGAGGACAAGCAGTGTCATGAAAACCCAAAGATGAAAGAGTATTCAGGAGGAGGGTATGGAACACAATGTCAGGTTATTCACAGAGGTGAAGAAGAATGAGGACTAAAACAGAGAAAAGGTCATTAAATTTGACAATTAAGGAATCAGTGGTAAATGTGGAGAGAGCAGTGTCAATTGAGTGATAAAGCTGGAAACTGGATTGTAAGGAAGGGTCTGAGAAGTAAGTGACAGAAGAAGTAGTGGAGGCAACACATTTAGACAGCTTTTTCAAGGAATTTAGCCATCAAGAAGTGGCAAAATATAGGATGGTAGCTTAAAGGGATGGTAGGACAAAGTGAAGGCTTTTAAAAATATTATGGATACTGGAATGTTTGTTGGTATCATGGAATAAGCTTGCATATACAGAGAGATTAGGGCAGCTAGGTGATACAGTGGATAGCTTGCTGAGCTGGAGTCAGGAAGACTTATCTTCTTGAGTCTAAGTCTGGCCTCAGACACTTCCTAGCTGTGTTTCCCTGGGCAAGTCGCTTCATCATTTTTGCCTCAGTTTCTTCATCTGTAAAATGAGCTGGAGAAGAAAATGGCAAATCACTCCAGTATCTTTGCCAAGAAAACTCCAAATGAAGTCATGAAGAGTCAGACATGAGTGAAACAACAGTAATAATATTATACTTATCTGTGTAAGGGTTGTCTTCTCCTCTTCCCCACACCCCACCCCCTGCCAAATGGAAACTTTTTAAAGAGCAGGAACTGTATCATATTCTATTTTTGTGTTCCCAGTACCTAGAACAGTATCTTAAATATAGTAGGCATTTAATACAGGCTTATTGTATTATTAAAGTCTAAAGAAGTCCACAGAAAAGCAAAAGAGAAGTGATAGCCAATGTGGTTCAGTGGAAAGAAAATTTATTTTGGAGTCACAGGACCTGAGTGTGAATGCTAGCTCTACCACTTGCTCCCTGGAGAGCTTGTATAAGTCATTTCCCCTCTTTGGGCCTCTGTTTCCTCCTCTGCAAAAACAAGTTTGTTGAATTGGTTGACTGCTAAGATTCCCTTTTAACTCTAAATCAATGTTTATATTCAGTAGCCATACTCTCATTTCTTTTCCCTATTTTCCCTCTACCACTCTTAGCTCTTTCTTTAACTATTTCAGGAATACTTGTTGGGTTTGGGTCCAATTTCTGTTTTTCTTTGAGGCTTTTTGGTAGCTATTTTCAAATTATTGTCTTCCGAGTTTATGTTTTGGTCTTCCCTGCCACTGTAATAGCTTTTTATGGTAAATTCTTTGTTATTGTTGCTTGCTCAGTTTTTCCAGCCTATTTCTTGACTTTGGACTTTATGTTAAAGTTGGACTTTGCTCACTTCAAGGTGGGGAAGCACTGTCCCAAGCTTCAGGCTATTTTGTGCCACTGTTTTCAGAGCTAGTTCGGGGGTGGGGGGGCTGCAAGTTTTTCCTGCTTCCAGAGTAGTGTGATGCAGGGAGAGATGTAGTCACTGCTCTTGTGGTCTGTGCTCTGGTCTTTACCCAGAAAAGGCCCCTGATCCCCTGAAGACACAAGCACTAGTACTCTTCTTTGTTTTGGAACTCTGACTAGGGTCCCTGCTCTCTTTTCACTGACCACTAGTGCTCTTTTCCACCCTGGAACTGTGACTCCAAACTGCATATGGGCAATAGAGTTACCAGTCAGTGCCAGCTATACCCAGTGCCAGCAAAGAGTTCCTTGTAATCTCTTTTTGACCAGTTGTCTGACCCTGTTACCATCTCTGGGCTTAGAGTTCCCGAAGCTGCTGCTGCCGTTGCTACCACTGTGTGTGTTGGTGCTCTGGACAGGCCTATACCCTGGTGTCACAGACCTCTCCTGTCAACCTCTTACGTTTTCTTAGACTAGAAAAATGTCTCACTCTGACCTTTTATTGTCTCGGCCGCTGCAAAATTTGATTTGAGGCATTATTTTAAAGTTATTTGGAAGGAATGTTGGGAGAGTTCAACTCGGTGGCTGCTCCCAATCCGCCATCTTGGTTCTCATGAATCATCTATCTTGCATTTCCTTATAAGATTTTAAGCTTTCCCAAGTGGAAATTTTATACGAAAAATCCAGAGCATTTTCCTCCCAAAACAGACTTTCATTATTGTCATGAGAACTAGTGATTACACTGGGTTCAAGGTGCAGTTTGGTTACATTAGACATTTCACTTTATGTTTCTGAACCTTAGTTTACTCATCTATAAAATGGGATGGGGGGAAATAATATTCGTACTTTCTTTCTTCACCTCTTTGGCATCCAGCACCCTAATATTCTCTGTTACTATGTTCCTATCAAAACCTGATGGGTTCCTTTATCCTGAGTTGTAGATATCTGATAAGGCTGAAAGAACTGGGCACCTTTAACTTGGAGAAGAGAAGATTTCATTCAATTCCACAAGCATTTCTTCCAAGCCCTCCCTGTACAAAGCCCATAGTGTTAGACCCTGGAAGTTTGAAGACAGAAAGGAATGAGACAGTGAGCTTCAAACTGAAATACTGTCATATGGAAGGAAGATTACACTTGTTCTGCTGGGCCCTGGAGGACAGAACTGGAAGCAAGGTGAAGAAGTTGCAAAGATGCTGGTTTTGACTTTGGCTGTCCCCAAATGGACTAAGTTGACTGTGCTGCCCCTCTCTGAAGATCTTCAAACAAGGGTTGGATGATCATTTGTTGGAGATGTTGTCCAGTAAGAGGGTGGTAGGAGTGGAGACAGAGGCGATGGTCTCTTTCATGGTTGGGCTGGACCACCTCTGGTATCACTTCCTACTCTGAGCTTCTGGGATCTGAAAATGACACACTATATAAATGTCCTCCCTGTGCTAGAAAGTCCTTAGCTGACTTACCAGCACACCAATTTGGGACCATGATCACTCATTAAAAGTTCATCTTTTGGAAGCGAGGTATATGACTTTTCACATTCCAATGCCTAAAGAGACTGGGTTCTAAGTGATACCAGTTCCAACAGGGGTGGAGCAGAATTTTCTGAAGACACCATGCTGTTTTAAATCATCTTTTCTTTTCTTTCCCAAAAGACTCTTAAGCAATTTGTAAGTTATTTTCTTCCTTAGCAGCATATGGTAAAACTCTAGTTTGGAATGTCACTTTAGGCATATTCATGGGGAATTAACGTACTAATTACAAGAAGTTTCTTTGAGAAGTGTAACACATGGAGTTAATTATTATGTTTTTGGTTTTGTCTGCTTTTTAAAAAATCATCAGCAAGCAAAGAGAGAAATAAAACAAACCTGAGTACTTCCAGGCCAGAAGCAGCCCTTGGTGGGAAATGGTGTCCCAAGTGGGGATGGTGGGAGGGGCAATTGCCTGCTTGTAGATCCATTCACATCATTAGAATCAGGAAATAAGTATAGTGGAAAGATCTGCTGATGGAATGGTCCAAGAACTGGAGTCCAATACCATCTTTTCCTTACCATCTTTGGGATTTTAGGAAAGTCACTTCTCTGGGTCTCAGATTCCCATCTTAACATAAAGGATTATGACTAGATGACCTATCAGGACCATTCCAAGGGTAGCCCTCTAGCCACTAAAGACTACCTCTTTATGAGCACCATTCATAAATTAACTTACTCTTGAATATGGTACTCCTTTCACAGCTTGTTTGCTGAAACCCTTCTGAGATTAATATGTTTAAATTCATAAAATATGTAGTATTACAAAGGAAATCAAATATCTTGAAATGCAGGTTTACCAGTGCCAGGTTATGAACCCTTCCTACAAGATGATCTTTTTATGGGGATATACTTCCCTCCTATTCTACAATAAGGTATAATGGAAAGAGAGCTTGCCTTAGAGTTAGGGAACCTGGATTCAGATCTAGAATTCTAGGAAAGCCATAGATTTAGAGCTAGAAGGGACTCTCATTAGGGATCCTTTGATCCAACATTCTTATTTTTGAGATGAAGCAACTGAGGCCCATAGATAGGAAGTGACTTCGCCAAGGTCACACAGGTAGTAGCTGGTAGTGCCTGGATTCATACCTAGTTCCTCTGACTTCAAAGCCAATGCTCTTCCCCACAGACTTCCATCTATTAATGATGTGTTCCATTATTTGTATTTCAGGGATGTTTTAGAATCCCCTTCAAAGAGAATTTAATAACCAATAGATTTTGCCCATTTCAGCTGTACATTTTGTAGACTCTTAGAAAATATGTTAAAATCTGTCATGTCTAGTGTTGTTTTTTCTTTAAAATGTCCATTCCAGTTGGTAGAATGCCCTTGATCCCATGAGGTAGACGTGGCAGACCAAGTCACATTATTTTTTCCACGTCTGTCCAAATGCAGTGTGCAGATGTTTCTTTCCATCAGCAGTATCTGGAAATAGTTCTAAAAGCATCCAGAAGTGAACTCTTTCTTTCCTCAGCCACATTATGCTATCCTGAGTTACCTTATATGGTGCCAGATGTAGACACTTGCCTTTCAATCATTTTCATTTGAAAAAACAATCACATATACTTTTCAGAAAAGTTCTTAAATCCTGGTTTACTTGAATTCTATAGCTGCTTCCTAAGGTGTGCTATCTCTTCCTTGTATACTAAGATGCTTAAGTGGACTAATAATGGGGGATGCACTTGGGCTTCTTTTTCCTGTAGTACTGATGGTTTAGCCCTGATCTGTGGATACTCAGTCTAACCAGCTTTGTGGCCACCATTGCCAGAGGGCCAGTGTTAGGGGATCATTAACACCATTAAATAAAAAATCAAAGGGCAGGTAGGTGGTGCAGTGGATAGAGCACCGGCCCTGAAGTCAGGAGGACCTGAGTTCAAATTCAGCCTCAGATCGAACACTTGACACTAGCTGTGTGACCCTGGGCAAGTCACTTAACCCCAATTGACTAAAAATAATAATAAAAAAATTTTTAAAAAAAGAAAAAGAAAATCAAGGCAAAATGATGCTTCTGGAAACTAAACTCATGTCCTTGCTAGTATCTTTTTTTAATTGGTCCCAGTGATTTCATTGGCTTAGAGAATTGCCATTAAGGACATTCCCTTCACTAATGCATGTTGGCACCTTTCTAGTCTTAAGAGTTGCTGGGGACACTGTGACGTTAAGTGACCACCATTATTATTTGTCCCAGGCAGGACTTAAACCCAGTTCTTCCTAATTCTAAGTTAGGCTTTCTATTCACTGGGTTATACAGCTTTAACCAGTTTAGCAAGTTGACTTACCATTGGCCAATATCTCTGGTCTTATAAATTATATACTCAGGTTGAGGGCCTAGTAGGTTTACCCAGAGGCTTGTTGCAACCCCTGCCATCTTGTACCTGACCTGGAGTGGTAGACAGAGGGCCATGATGCTATCTTGGTGGTAATAGACACTTGAACCCAGGTAGATCATTTTCTGCCTGGACTAGATCTCTGATCATGATTGAGGCCTCCTGACTCTTCCAGAAGGAACTGTTTGGATTCACCAGCCTTCCCTCTTACATCACTTCCTCTTAGTGTTTCCAACTCATCTCAGACCTTTGGATTGCACTTTCCATAGACTTTTGGGCAAAGATTCCCCTTTCCGTAGTATATTTTCCCCATCCAAGGGGCAGATAGAGTACATGTCCTGAACGCTAGAACAGTATCTCTAGGGTGAAACCCCTTATCATTAGAATGTTTGGGCTATTAATGGAGTTTTGTTATTATGACTGGGACTCCTTATGCACTTGGAACACATCTGTCCAAGGGAACTCTGGTTACTACTCTCCATTTTTTTATATTCACCTACCCCAGTTGCCTACAGTCAAAAACTATTGGGGAAGTTGGAGACTGCCCAGGCTGATTTATAGAGCCCCCTGTGAGCAGCTACCATGGCATTCACATAGATTTACAAGTACCATAGAAGCACCAAGGAGATCTTGAATAGAGGGGACCAGACCTAGCTCTCTTCCTGCACCCCCTGCAATAGCAGCCTTTTTAAGAAACTGGTGGGAAGGCCAGTGGGCTCTTCCACATCACAGGGGTAGTCAGACCTGCATTCTTCCATTTCGAGTTCCCATTCTCATTATCTCTCTACTTCACATTCTGAGTATTTGTTAGGAAGGGCTCATCTTACTCTAAACTATACCCTCTTCATAGGAAGAAGATATCATTCAGGATAACCTTTACTTATGAGAGATGATGAGGCAGCTTCCAGTATCTAGTGGTCTGGTAATAGCATAGATTAAAGGAGAGAATGTGGGAAACCAGGACACAATGTACACACCCCAGAATTGGTATTGGCCTTCCAAAGGTGTCATCCCATTGGACTCCCTCTTGGTGATCCAGATGTCCTGGGGAAACAGGGAATAGGAGCCTAGTAGGCACAGTTAGTTCAAAAGGGTGGGCAAAGGGGACCTGGCCCCTGACCTTGCCAGGAAATCACTGTGGTGACCAAGGGGGTCAGAAATACAAACAGCCCCCATACAAAGACTGAAACTTTGGGGAGATAGCATTGGCTTAAAGGACCAGCTCTCTGTCATTCTATATTTGTAGTATTTTAGTAAGTCAGTGAGTCGAGAAGCATTTAATAAGAACTTCCTATGGTCCTGCCACTGTGCTTAGCAGTAGGGGTACAAAGAAAGGCAGTAACACAGTCCTAGCCTTCAAGACACCACACTATGTACATGCAAGATGTACAATGTAAACAGAAGGTAATTTTACCTTCTAATTTAGCATCATTCTACTACTCTTCTTCCCATTCATGTCATTTTGACATGCTCAAAGACACTCTGGTACCCACCAAACCTGGTTTGGGGTTGCTATTTGCTCTTCTCCTGAATTGGCTCCCCTTCCCTCTCCTCACCAGGCATTGATTCCTCTTCCTCCCTCTGGGTGTTGACTTGTCCTCACGGCCACTGCCTCTAGCAGATATGTAATTGATGTGGATGGTCGTTCTGGAACTCTACTCTCCGTTTATACGTAACATCTGATAGAACCAGAGGAAATGCACCATCTGAAATACCATCAATGAGCATCTTCTGTTAAGAGCCCACACAATTTGGCAACTCCCCACGAGTTCTGGCTTAATCTTTCTCTATCTCTTCCATGGTGGTGATCACACAGTCTTCTCAGCAGAAACCCAAGAGAAATATGCTTCAGCTCAACAGTTAATGGGCAGCACAGGAAGAAGGAAGACAGCTGGGTATTTAAGTACAGGGATGAGTGGCAGGAGGACCTTGTATGGAGTTAAAGGGCATGGCCTGTGTGCTTGGCAGTCTATTATATGCTGGGCCAGTGGGAACTGGGAAGCACAAAGGAGGAGAACTTACATCTCTATCGTGGGGCACATACTGTTAGAGTGCAAGGGAGAATGTTCAAATGTATCCTATGGGCATTGAGATATTTTTATGTGTATATGCACATGTATGTGGGAGTAAATGATATGTTTGCAGAAGATGCTAATGAAAGAAGGAATAAGAAGTGAATAGTCAACATTGGATCCATGGAAAAGACTAGAACGTGACTTTTCAACTGAAGTGTGGGCAAATAGAAAAGTTGTCACTAAAAAGACATAAGGAAATACCTCTTTTTAAGTCTTTAAAAACATATCCATTACAGCATCATATTAACTCTTTTGTGTTGTATTATATTTTTTAATTTATTTTGTTAAACATTTTTAAATTCTATTCTAATCTGCTTCTGACTGCACTGCTTCCAGCCCAGGATTCAATTTGACCCCTCTGTTGTAAACAATCATGACAGAAATGGCTTCAGAAAACCTGAGAAGTCTTACATTAACTGATGCAGAGTGAAGTGAGCAGAACTAAGAGAACAACCCATACAATAACAGAAAACTTGTAAAGACAAACAACTTTGAAAGACTTGGCACTCAATGTACTCAAGATGCAGAATGAGACACCAACTTTTGGATGTAAGCCAATGTGGGAATTTTTTTTTTTTGCTAGACCATGCAGCACAATTTGTTATAACGATTTTGCTTCCCTTTTTTCAATTTGGGTAGAGAAAAAATAAATTCTTGTTAAAAGAGAGCGGATGGAGCAGCTAGGTGGTGTAGTGGATAGAGCACTGGCCCTGGATTCAGGAGGACCTGAGTTCAAACCCAGCCTCAGACACATAACACTTACTAACTGTGTGACCCTGGGCAAGTCACTTTACCCTGTTTGCCTCAGTTTCCTCATCTGTAAAATGAGCTAGAGAAGGAAATGCCAATCTACTCCAGTACCTTTGCCAAGAAAATCCCACAACTGAAAAATAACTGATTGAAGTTTCTTCTTGAAGACCTATAGTGATAAGGAACTCATTATTTTCCCATGTCATTTCACTCTAGAATGAAAAGTCTTCTCTGGGATTAAAAGAAAAAAAAAACATCCTGGACAGTGAATGGAAGGATTTGGGGGACATAGGTAGTATTTTCATTATTGTTTCACATTGAATGGAGCAAAACTAGTCAAGGTAAATATATGGGTTGACCCAGTAGCTGCAATATTTCCACTGCTCACTGAGGGGCACTATTCTATAAGCTCTTATTTTTTTTTTTTAAAGTTTACATTTAAGTCTTTCATTTAATAAGCATTTATTTTCTTTCTCTCTTACCTACCCACCTCCCCCACCCAACTAGAGAAAAGAAAAACAAAGCCTTTGTAACATATATGCATAGTAAAGCAAAACAAATTCCTACATTAGCCACATTCAAAAATGTATGTTGCATTGTACATTGCTTCTCTGTCAGGAAGTGGATAGTATGCTTCATCATCAGTACCCTGGAACCATGATTGGTCACTACACTCATCAGAGTTAAGTCTTTCAAAATTGTTTAAACCCTGCAATGTTGTTGTTGTTGTTATATACATTTTCCCCTGGGTCTGCTCATTTCACTCTGTATCAGTATGTACAAGTCTTTCCAGGTTTCTCTGTCGCTGCCCCTTTTTGTCATTGTTTACAGAACAGTGATATGCCATTATATTCACTTACCATCATTTGTTCAGTCATTCTCCATTTGATAACCATTCCTCTCCATTCCAGTTCTTTAATGACTATAGTATGGATGATAAAACCCACAGTAATCATCACGGCATCTGGGGCATAGTTTTAAATTGTTTTCTAGAATGGTTGGACCAGTTCAAAGCTTCACCAACAGTCCTGAAAACTTTTTAAAAAATGATTATTTATTTTTAACATTCTTTTCTTTTTAAATTTTGAATTCCAAATTCTCTCTTTCCCTCCTACCCCCTCCCACACACATTGAGAAGGCAAGCAATACGATATAAAATATATGTATGAAATCATGCAAAACATATTTCCATATATTAGCCAGATTGATAAAAAAGAAAAATTTAAAAATGAGAAATTATATTTCAGTTTGCACTCAGAGTTCATCAGTTGTCTCTCTAGAGGTGGATAGAATTTTTCATCGTGAGTCCTTTGGAATTATTTTGGATCATTGTATTGATCAGAGTAGCTAAGTCTTTCATAGTTGATTATCATTACAACATTGCTGTTACTGTGCAAAATGATCTCTTGGTTCTTCTCACTTTACTTTGCATCAGTTCATAAAGATCTTGCCATTTTTTTTCTAAAACCACCCCCCTTGTCATTTCTTATGGCATAATAGTCTTCCGTCACAATCACATGCCGCCACTTGTTTAGCCATTCTCCAAATGATGAATGTCCCCTCAATTTCCAATTCTTTGCTACCACAAAAGAGCTGCTATAAATATTTTTGAAGTTATAGGTCCTTTTCATTTTAAAAAAAATCTCTTTGGGATACATAGCTAGTAGTGGTATTGCTGAGTCAAAGGATATGCTCAGTTTTATAGCCCTTTAGGCCTAGTTCCAAATTGTTCTCTAGAATGGTTGGACCAATTCACTACTCTTAGGTTCATTAATGTACCTATTTTCTCTCAACCTCTCCAGCATTTGTCATTTATGATAGGTGTAAGATGGTACCTCAGAGTTGTTTTAATTTGCATTTCCCTATTCAATAGTGATTTAGAGCATTTTTTCATGTGACTATACATGAAATATCTTTGATTTCTTCTTCTAAAAACTGTTGGTTCTTTTCCTTTAGCCATTTATCAATTGGAGAATGGTTCTTATTTTTATAAATTTGACTTAGTTTTCTACTCAGTTTATGTTTGAGAAATGAGACTGTTACTGGAGAAACTTGCATTAAAATTTTTCTTTATATTACTTCATTGTCTATGGTACCTTTTAACAAAATGTAGTTTCCCAGATTATCTCTTTTAATTAGGTCTATTTTCATTTTTGCTTTGTCTGAGATCATGATTGCTACCCCTGCCTTTTTCACTTCAGCTGAAGCATATTAGATTCTGCTCCAGCCCTTTATTTTAACTCTGTGTATGTCTTTCTGTTTCAAGTGTGTCTCTTGTGAACAACTTATTGTTAGATGCTGGTTTCTAATCCAATCTGCTTCTGTTTTATGGGTGAGCTCATGTCATTCACATTCACAGTTATGATAACTAGCTGTGAATTTCCCTCTATCCCATTTCTTTTGTTTCTTCTCTATTTTTTTTATCCTGTCCCTCCTCAAAAGTGTATTTTCCTTCTAACCACTGCCTCCCTTAATCTACCTCCTTTTATCATTACCCCCCTTCTCCTATCCCCTTCCCCTCCTATTTCCTTATTGAGTAAGATAGATTATTTATTTATTATTTATTTTTAGCCAATTGGGGTTAAGTGACTTGCCCAGGGTCAAACAGCTAGTAAATGTCAAGTGTTTGGTCTGAGGCCAGATTTGAACTCAGGTCCTCCTGATTTCAGGGCTGGTGCTCTATCCACTGTGTCACCTAGCTGCCTCATAAGATAGATTTCTATACATAACTGAGTGCGTATATGTATTCTTCTCTCTTTGAACCAATTCCAATCGGAGTGAGGTTCAAGCATTGCTTGCCACCCCCATCTTCCCCTCCATTGTAAAAGCTCTTCCTTGCATGCCTCTTTTATTTGAGAAAATGTTTCCTTTTCTTACCATCTCTCTTCCTTCTTCTCCCAGTGCATCCCACTTTATCACTCATTCTTTTTTTTTATTTTTTGGAGATCATTTCAACATAAATGACTGGCACCATGCCCTCTGTCTATGTAAACTCTTTTAAACGGCCCTAATAATGATAAGGTTCTTAGGAGTTACGTGTATAATCTTCCCATATAGGAATGTAAGGAGTTTAACTTTATTGAGACTCTTAGGATTACTCTTTCATATTTACCTTTTTATATTTTTCTTGAGTCTTGTGTTTGAATGTCAAATTTTCTATTCAGCTCTGGTCTTTTCAGCAGGAATGCTTGAAAGTCCTCTATTTCATTAAATATCCACTTTATCCCCTGAAAGATTATATTCAGTTTTGCTGGGTAGGTGATTTCTTGGTTGTAAGCCTAGTTCCATTGCCTTCCAGAATATCATATTCCAAGCCCTCTGCTCCTTTAACATGGAAGCTGTTAAATCCTGTGTGGTTCTGACTCCATGATATTTGAATTGTTTCTTTCTGACCACTTGTAGTATTTTCTCCTTGACTTGAGAGCTGTGGAATTTAGCTATAATTCCTGGGAGTTTTCATTTTGTGATCTCTTTCAGGAGGTGATCAGTGGATTCTTTCAATTTCTATTTTGTTCTTTTTCTTGGATATCAGGGCAATTTTCCTTGATAATTTCTTGAAATATGACATCTAGGCTCTTTTTTTGTTCATCATGGTTTTTAGGTAGTACAATAATTCTTAAATTATCTCTTCTTGATCTGTTTTCCAGGTCAGTTGTTTTTCTGATAAGATATTTCACATTTTCTTCTATTTTTCCATCCTTTTGACTTTTTTGTTTTTTTCTTAATGTCTCATGGCATCATAACTTTCCGTTAGCCCAATTCTAATTTTTCAGTAATGTTTTTTTTTTTCAGTGAGCTTTTTACTTCTTTTTCCATATGGCCAATTTGACTTTTTATGGAGTTCTTTTCTTCAGGGAATTTTAGTACCTTATTTTCTATTTGGCCTACTCTGCTTTTTTAAGAAGGTCTTTTTCTTCAGTGAATTTTTGTGTCTCTTTTACCATTAGGCCAACTGTCTTTTTAAGGTGTTTTTTCCTTGAGTATTTTTTGTGCCTCTTTTACCAAGCTGTTGGTTCTCTTTTCATATTTTTCTTGCATCATTCTCATTTTTTCCCAATTTTTCCTCAACTACTTTTACCTCTTTCTTTAACTCTCCTATTAATTCTTGTTGAGTTTGTGTCCAATTAGCATTTTTCTTTGAAGCTTTACTTGTAGTTATTCTGAGTTTGAATCTTGGTCTTCCCTGACAACACAGTAGGTTTTTATGGTCTTTTGATGTTGTTGTTGTTTGCCAATTTTTCCAGCCTATTTCTTGACTTTGAAATTTATTTTAAAGTTGGGCTCTTGCGCACCTAGGGTTGGGGAAGCACTGTCTCAAGATTCAGGCTCTTTTTCTGCTATTTTCAAAGCTAGTTCTGATGGTCTGCAAGTTTTCAGTGCTCCCAAGGTGGAGTGATCTGGGGAGAGGTGTGGTCACTGCTCTCCTGGTCTGTTCTCTGGTCTTTATCCAGGAAGGGCCCTTGCTCACCTGCAGTCCCGAGCACTAGCTCTCCAATTTGCTTTGGGATTTTGACCAGGGCTCCTCCTCCCTTATGAACGATCCTTAGCACTCTTCTCTGCCCTCAAACTTCAACCCAGAACTGCATATTGGCCATAGAGCTGCCAATCAACACCAACTGTACCCAGTGCAGTAAAGGGTCCCCTATAATCTCTTTCTGACCAGTTGTCTGACCCCCTTACTGTCTCTGGGCTGACAGCTTCTGAAGAGGCTGCTGCTGCCACCTTCAAGGCCTGCTACTGTTGTTACAGCCACTCTGGATACTCTGGCTAGGCTCTATCCTAGTCAGGCCTCCACTCTGGTGTCACAGACCTCTCCTACCAATCTCCTAAGTTTTCTCAGGCCAGAAAAATGTCTCACCCTGAAATTTTGTTGACTGCTGTTCCAAAAATTGATTTGAGGTGTTGCTTTAAAGTTGTTCAGGGAAAAATATTGAGAGTTTAGCTGGGTTTCTGCCTCTAATCTGCCATCATAGTTAACTCTTTAGAAAAGTCATTTTCCCACATTTTCCCTCTTTTAATAAATCAGAAAGCATTTATTCTGTGCCATCTAGTAGGGATACAAAGACAAAAAAAAGCCCCTGTTCTCTGGTTGCTCACATTCTACCAGGAAGCTCCAACACATATACAATAGTAATAGTCATTGGGGGAGGGGGTGAGGGAAATCCTGAGATTTGGGAGACTCAGGAAAAGCAATTTGAGGGCATTGACAATTGAGCTGAACCTTGAAGCAAGCTAGGAGTTCCCACAAGCAAGTCGGGGAGAGAACTCTCGCCATGAGACACTGCCTATGGAAAGACATGGAAGCAGTTGGTGGAATGTTATATATAAGAAATAGTAAGTAGACTTATTTAATGAAACAGCAAAGTTCTGCTTTGAACTTTGAACTATGTAAAAATATAGCGATGGCAGCATCACCATCACCAAAATATTCATTTCCACATCAAACATGACGCACTCTGATTTTACCTCCAAGACTGATTGGGGGGGGGGGTCCAGACCTGTCATTTAATTTTTGTAGGAACTCTTGATCTAGAAACTCTCTTCACCAATGCAAATTAGCAACTCACATTCTTTGAGGGTTATCCAAGGCATGTAAGTACAAATGACTTGTCCAAGGCCACACATCTGGCATGTTTCACAGAGGCAAGACTTGAACCCAGGTTTTTCTGACTCCAAAACTGACTCTCTTTCCAATACAACTGTCTATTAGCTATTTCTATTTCCTTTGAATAAAAAAAAAAAAACTCAAGCACCCATCCCTTAACATGAGCTAGACACAAAAGCTAAAACGTGCTCTGAATTCTTATTTAAAAAGCAGACTTGCTTCTTCCTGTGGGGTTTGATGTGTTATTAGAGCTGACCCACTAGAATCATGGGAAGTGGTGGCTTAGGCTAATGAAGGATTATTAATGAAGACAGAGTTATTTATTGTAGCTTTGTCCTGTATGTTACCTGGAAGAGAGTCCTTAAAAGCAAAACACCAGACTTGAAAGAGAAGATACTAGGGAAAAGTTCTAGGGTGTCCAAATTGCCTTTGTCTACCTTTCCCAGTAGACTGACCATCCCCTTTCTGCCTCAAATCCTGGGCAGCTCCAAAAAACCCCAAAGGATGGAGACAGGCTCATCTATGAATACCTCTAAGGTACTCAAACAAATGTTCCCCTTTTTAAAACAAAACAAAACAAAACATTCTTTGATAATTAGGTTTCCTCAGTCAGTAACATGATGTTCTTTGGAATATTTAATTGTCTGGTTGTTTTCATTGGCCATTTCAATCAAATGCATGAACAGGGGCTGCTGGATTGAGGATTTGACGAAAGAGTTCAACAGAGAGGGAGTGTGGATAGTTTAGTGTAGCATTCATCCTGGGAATCAGGAACACCTGAGTTCAGCCCTCCCTTTGACACTTTGTTTCTGTACAACCTTGGCCTGGTGGCTTTGCCTCGGATGCCATTTCCTACCATGTTAAAAGAGGATGGATAACCATCCCTGGGGGCCCAATCAGTCCACAAGCATTTGGTAAGCTCCCCGTGTGCCTGCTACTATTCTGAGTGCTAAGAGCTAGAGATCAGAAGAAAGGCAGAAGGCAAGCCCTGCTCTCCAAGGAGCTTCCGGTCTAATGAGGCTACCTCCCAGGGGTATCGGGAGACTCAAGTGAGAGGACGCGTGGAAAGTATTTTGCCAAGTTTAAAGTGCTATTAAAATGTGATCATTGCTATTAGCAACACTGGCTAGAGGAGGTGGTTGTTTGGATTTGGTCTCCCTGTGGGAATAATGTTAATAATAACTCATAACTCCTATTTGGATAGTGCTATAAAGTTTACAAAGGACTTTCACCCACTGATCCTCCTTCCCTCCTCTCGTGGCCATAGATAAGAGCCAAAGTAAGGAAAATAAGGCCAGTGGGGACATGGAGAGCTATGGAAGCCCTCTGGGCAGTCCCTTGGGATCTTATGTGAAATCTCCATCAGGGCCTTGGGACCGATGAGGGCTAGGAAAGGGAACAAACATTTCTTTTTTTTTTGTTTTTCTTTCTTTTAATTTTTTTTATTAATTTATTTTGATTTATCAATAATCACTTCCATATGCTTTTGAGTTTAAAATTTTTCTCCCCCTTCCTCTCCACCACACTCCCCAAGACGGTGCACAATCTGATATAGGCTATACATTTACATTCATATTAAACATATTTTCACATTAGTGATGTTGTAAGTAGAAATTAAAACCAATAGGAGGAATCATCAGAAAGAGGAAACAAAACTCAACAGAAGAGAAAAAAAATGACAATTCAGCTTCCATAGTTCTTTCTTTGGGTGTGGATAGCATTTTCCATCACAAGGCCTCTGGAGATGTCTTAGATCCTTGTATTGCCAGGAAGGGTTAAGTTTATCAATATCAGTCATCACACAACGTGGCTGTTATTGTGTACAATGTTCTCTTGGTTCCGCTCACTTCACTCAGCATCAGACTATACAAGTCCTTCTAGGTTTTTTCTGAAGTCAGCCTGTTCATCATTTCTTATAGCACAATAATATTCCATCACATTCATATACCACAACTTGCTCAGCCATTCCCCAATGGATGGGCATCCTCTCCATTTCCAATTCTTTGTCACCACAAAAAGAGCTGCTATGAATATTTTTGTACATGGAGGTCCTTTTCCCATTTGTGTGATCTCTTTGGGATATAGCCCTAGAAATGCTATTGCTGGGTCAAAGGGTATGCACATTTTTATAGCCCTTTGGGCATAGTTCCAAATTGCTCTCCAAAATGGTTGGATCATTTCACAACTCCACCAACAATGCATTAGTGTTCCAATTTTCCCACATCTTCTCCAACATTGATCATTTTCCTGTTTTGTCATGTTGGCCATTCTGATAGGTGTGATGTGGTACCAGAGTTGTTTTGATTTGCATTTCTCTAATCAATAGTGATTTAGAGCATTTTTTCATATGACTATAGATGGCTTTAATTTCTTCATCTGAGAACTGTCTGTTCATCTCCTTTGACCACTTATCAATTGGGAAATGGCTTGTATTCTTATAAATTTGACTTAATTCTCTATATATTTTAGAAATGAGGCCCTAATCAGAGAGACTGGTTGTAAAAATTCTTTCTCAATTTTCTACTTTCCTTCTAATCTTAGTTTCATTGGCTTTGTGCAAAAACTTTTCTATTTAATGTAATCAAAATTATCTATTTTGCTTTTCATAATGTTCTCTATCTCCTGTTTGGTCATGAATTCTTCTGTTCTCCATAGATCTGACAGGTAAACTGTTCCTTGCTCTCTCGGTTTGCTTATAGTATCAGCCTTTATATCTAAATCATGTACCCATTTTGACTTTATTTTGGTATATGGTGTGAGATTTTGGTCTATGCCTAGTTTCTGCCATACTCTTTTCCAGTTTTCCCAGCAGTTTTTTTCAAACAGTGGGTTCTTATCCCAGAAGCTGGGGTCTTTGGATTTATCAAATAATAGATTACTATAGTCATTGACTACTGTGTCTTGCATACTTAACCTATTCCACTGATCCACCACTCTATTTCTTAGTCAGTACCAAGCAGTTTTGATGATTGCTGCTTTATAATACAATTTAAGATCTGGAATGGCTAGGCCACCTTCCCCTGCATTTCTTTTCATTAGTTCTCTTGATATTCTGGACCTTTTGTTCTTCCAAATGAATCTTGTTATTATTTTTTCTAACTCTATAAAATAATTTTTTGGTAGTTTGATTGGTATGGCACTGAATAAGTAAATTAGTTTAGCTATGTAGCATTGTCATTTTTATTATATTAGCTCGGCCTACCCATGAGCAACTGATGTTTTTCCAATTATTTAGACCTGATTTTATTTGTGTGAAAAGTATTTTGTAATTGTGTTCATAGAGTTTCCTGGGTTTGTTTCGGGAGGTAGACTCCTAAATATTTTATAATGTCTACAGTAAGTTTAAATGGAATTTCTCTTTCTATCTCTTGCTGTTGGGCTTTGTTGGTAACATATAGAAATGCCAATGATTTATGTGGGTTTATTTTAGAGCCTGAAACTTTGCTAAAGTTGTTTATTATTTCAAGTGGTTTTTTACTTGATTCTCTGGGATTCTCTAAGTATAACATGTCATCTGCAAAGAGTGATAGCTTTGTTTCTTCTTTGCCTATTCTAATGCCTTCAATGTCTTTTTCTTCTGTTATTGCTAAAGCTAACGTTTCCAATACGATGTTGAATAACAGTGGTGATAATGGATATCCTTGTTTCACCCCCGATCTTATTGGGAATGCTTCTAGCTTGTCCCCATTACATATTATGCTTGCTGAAGGTTTTAGATAGATGCTACTTATTATTTTAAGGACAACTCCATTTATACCTATGCTCTCTAGTGTTTTTAGTAGGAATGGGTGTTGTATTTTGTCGAGTTTTTTCTGCATCTATTGAGATGATCATGTGGTTTCTGTTAGTTTTGGTATTGATATGATGAATTATGCTGATAGTTTTCCTTATATTGAACCAGTCCTGCATTCCTGGTATAAATCCTACCTGGTCATAGTGTATTATTCATGTGATAAGTTGCTGTAATCTATTTGCTAACATTTTGTGTAAAATTTTTGCATCTATATTCATTAGAGAAATTGGTCTATAATTTTCTTTCTCTGTTTTGACTCTTCCTGGTTTAGGTATCAGCATCATATTTGTATCATAAAAAGTATTTGGTAAGGTTCCTTCTTTACCTGTTTTACCAAATAGTCTATATAGTATTGGAATTAATTGTTCTTTAAATGTTTGATAGAATTCGCATGTAAAACCATCTGGCCCTGGAGATTTTTTCCTAGGGAGGAACAAACATTTCTTAAGCACCTATGTATGCCAGGCACTGTGTGAAGCACTTTACAAATATGATCCTTTGGCCCCTACTGTACTCTCCCCGCCCCACATTTCTTATATACTACATTGCCAGAACACTAGCTCCTAGCTTTATAAAGATTTACCAAAGTAGGATACCATAGGAGGCCATGTGAGATGGTGGAGAGTGTACTAGAGCAAAAGAAACCTGAGTTCTAGTCCTTGCTCTGACTCAAAGAAGCTGTGTGACTTCGAGAAAATCACTTCTCTCTGAGCCTCAGTTTCCACATCTGTAAAATAGGGAGTGGGTATGCACTAAATGATTTGTATGTTTTCTTGAAAGTAGCTGTGTGGCTTTAGGAAAATGGACATTGGCGATGGATTCATTGATCTCAAAGAACCTTTTCCATTTTTAACAGCTTAAAAACTACCTCATCATTACCTGGATAGATGGCAATGTAGACAGAAAAATGTTCCCCTTTTTAAACAAAATCTCAACATTCCCAATTAGGAAAAAAAAACCCAACAAAAATCTTTAAGCTTTTCTGGAAACTTTCCCAAAGACACTTGCTAAGCAGAGAATAGCATCACACGGTGTGTATACATTGTTCCTAATAGTTATAACTGTTCAACCGCTTTATATATCTCAGGTCATAAAATGAATACCTGAAGCATAGCATCAGATGCCTTTTAGTGCCAAAAATAAGGGAACAAAACAAAGAAGCGTGGGCTACTTTTTTTTTGAGGCAGTCAGGGTTATGTGACTTGTCCAGGGTCACACAGCTAGTAAGTATCTGAGGACAAATTTGAACTCAGGTCCTCTTGACTCCAAGTCTGGTTGCTCTGTTCACGATGCCACCTCACTCCCCCATGGGCTACTTCTTAAAAATTGTTGTTGCTTACACCATTACCAGGTAAATTTGGATTGTTGCTTCCTTCTGGAGGGGCTGGCCTAGACATCAGGAAGACCTGTGCTTGAATCCTACTGCTGATACTATGACACTGGTGGCACTGTCATCTCAACCTCAATTTGCTTATCTATAAAATGGGAATAATAATAGCTAGAACATTTGCCTCCCGGGCAAATCAAATAATGAAATAATGCATGTAAAGTGGTATATAAATGCCAGTTTTTATTATGAATGGGAATTCTCTGAAAAAAAAATTAAATAGACAGTATGATGTAAAAGCTGGCAGCATGCTGCAGGTCAGCTCTACCTACCCCACGATAGAAATTGCCTGCTTTTCTTTCATGGTGTCATATATTTCAAAAGTTACAATTTTAATAAAAATGAAACCAAAATGGCCTCTGCAGCAGCTCGATTTTCCCCATCCTTCCAAATTGCACAATTAAGGAAACACTACATGAATTAAAGGGACAAAGCTATTAGCACATCTCCCCATGAATCAGGCGGATCTAATTGCCGTCAATTACAATATGTTCACTTCCTGAAAGAGTTCTCTCTGACGTTTCATCGTTTTGTTTAACAAAAATAAATCAATCCCCACACTGTTCATAAGAAGGATGCATTATTCAAAACCATATAACTCCTGAGAGGAAAAAAAAATAAATGTTAACAAACAAAGGAGTATATAAAATTGGACTAGCAGAAGTGAGCTCCATTGTAATTAATGTCAATGAGAGCTACATATTGACATTTTTATCCTCACATATAGGGATAATCTTAGCAACTTGAAACAAAATGTCCATTTTGAGGAGTAAGTGCCCCCCACCCCACCCCGGCGTTCTTCCTGCGATGCCTTCCTGTGGCCTTCCTGTGGCCTGGAGTTCTCAAAGCCTCTAGCCACAGAATACTCTTTCTTGCAGGCCCTTTAGTGTTGGCAGAGTTTTGTGAACAGTCAGGGCCCTGTGGCCTCTGACACCAACAAGCCCTGGAGTATCCCCAGGGACTCAGGAGGGATGTGAAAGGCCTCAGCTATCTCTACCCTTGGGACCTAGCATCATCACCTCCTTGGGCCTTTGGTGTATGACGTGCTGGTAGCAATGCCTGTTGCACAGGACTTTCCATAGGGACACACCAAACCCAGTGGGGCACAGCCAAGCCATCCCATCCCTGAAACCAGCTGCTGTAGAACTGCCCTGCCCTTGCTGCCCAGGGCTCTTGCCCAGCTCTCCTATCTGTCAACATCATTAACCCTAAAGTATAAGGGCTAGTTTAAAAATAAATATTGGTCCATAAGTCTGGGCTAACTGTGCTTTTATACACTGGCTCCTGGAAGCCACAGGATGGGAAGGGAGTGAGGAGGAAGGACACAAAGTGCACAAGGAACTGGCCTCATCGGGGATATTGGGAAAAGCTTCTGACTTCCTTTCCCACAGATCAGTTCTCTTGTTTCCATGGTTATGGTAACAAGACCTCCAAGGACCAGTCTGCCTAGGGTCCCACCACCAGGGCATTTGTGCACTAGATGATGCCCTTTCTTTTTTTTAACAGAAACTCACAAAAACTTTTGATTCAAGTGTAAAGGTTAGAGGATTGTAGCATCTTCTCTCTGGAGCTGGAAGGGCCTCAGTGGCCATGTAGTGACTTCTAGTCCTAGATATATGATCCTATAGTCTAGTCCAGTCCCCTCACCTTACAGAGAGGCAAAGCGAGGCTCAGGGATGTTAACTAACTTGCTTGAGGTTACTCATATGGTAGGTGGCAGAGCTGCGATGCAAACCCAGGTCTTCCAGCTCTGGGTCTTGTACTTCAACCCCCACGGAGGAAGGACCTGCCCTGATGCAAAATCATAGAATCTTGAATGATTAAAGTGTAGAAACCATGAGAAATTTTTAAGGGGGAGGAAAATGACCGACTTGGTGTTGATTGTATTTAGTTTTCTGTGTACCTATTGTTTTCTCCAGTGGATGCTAAGTTCCTTGAGGGCAGGGATTATTTGGTTGTTGCATAGATGCTGGCATAGAAGAGGCACTTAATGAATATGTGCTGAATTTCATTGCCTTCTAATTTATCCAAAAGCAAATTCTTCCTTTTGTTGTTGTTTGCTCCTGTCAGCCTCTTCATGACCCCATTTGGGGTTTTATTGGCAAAGATACTAGAGTGGTTTGCCATTTCCTTTTCTAGCTCATTTTACAGATGAGGAAACTGAGGCAAACAGGTTGAAGTGACTTGCCCAGGGTCACACAGCTAGTAATTGTCTGAGGCCTGATTTGAACTCATGAAGAGGAGTCTTCCTGATTCTAAGCTCAGTGCTCTACCCACTGTACCACCTAGCTGTTTCAAAAGCAAGTTAGGTTTATGAAAAAGGGGGAAATATGAGGAAAGCATAAATTGCTAGGCTCTTCCAGGGTGCTAGGAAAGACTGTTGACCTGGATCAAAAAAATCAAAACAAAACACTATTATAATTTCATATGTACAACCAGTTGGTTGGATTCATATGTATATGGTAAAATTATAAGTTACTGAAACATTCAATCATTTTTATCTGAGGCAGTAAGGCCTAGGTTCAAATCCTCCCTAGGATACCTAATAGCTATGTAACCATGGACACTTAACTTTTCAGAGCCTTAGTTTCTTCATCTGTAAAATGCAAACAATGCTATCTATGATGCCTTCCCCACAGGTTGCTAGGAAGCTCCAAAGAAAAAGTATGCAGAAAGTTCCAGGCCAACTTGAAAGCTAGATCTGCATGTCAGTGCAATTATCGTTATTCACCCAATTGCAGTTCACTAACATGACAGGTCATGGCAGAACCAAATAATCCTTTAGCTGATTCTGCTCTGATCACACACAGATACAGCCCCAGTGCTAAGCATTCAATCACAATGCAACAAAAAAAGACATTTAGAAGCAGGATATCTCCAGTGGGGCCTTTGACACTGAAATCATGAGTTGACAGATTAGATATTTTGTCAATAAATGGTATGTTTTGCCACTATGCTGCTGCCATATTGTTTATTTGAATTTTTTTTCCTCAACTGAATCACCACAAGCCCAAAAAAAGGTAGGTTTTCTTTGCCATCCCTGGCCTTGTCTTCTGGGAAGTAGATTCTTTCTTGACAAGCAGTCAAGTTCAGGTTCAGAGGCTTTGAACTAAAGGTATTTGGAATGGGTTCTGGATCTTACTCTTTACCCCCATATTGGACATGTTCCTTGGAAAGCCTCAACTGAGCCTTGTTTATTCTACCAGTAAGAAAAAAAAATATTTGATTTGGAGGCTTTTAAAATCAATTAAACCAATGAGGCCTACCACCTCACTAATTTCAGACCACCCTTTATTCTTTTCACCTTTATGTACTTTTGTCTCATTTATGGTGAGGTTTTCTCACAGGAAGGAAGGAAACAAGCATTTATTAAGTGCCTAGTTTGTTCTAGGCACTGGGCTACATGCTTTACAATTTTTTTTGATACTCACAATAGCTTATTATTCCCATTTTACAGTTGAGGAAACTGAGGCAGACAAAAGTTAAGTGACTTGCCCAGGGTCACACAGCCAGTAAATGTCTGAGATCAGATTTGAACTCGGGTCTTCCTGACTCCAGGTCCAGCCCTCTTTCAACTGCACTGCTCTTAGGTATGATAATCTTTCATAGTTTATACTAAAGTTTTAGGTACCAGAAGGTAAGAAAGACTATAGTGGAAAGAATGCTGGATTTGAAGTCAGAGTTCCAGTACCATGGTAGCTGTATGACCTTGGGCAAGTCACTTAACTTTCCTGGCCTTAGTTTCCTCCTCTGTACTAGGAACAGGGTGTCCTACATGAATGGTATAGTCCCTTCTACCTCTAAATCTACAATCTGATGATGACTCTGAAATACCAAATCTCTATAACAGTGCACTGTGAAATCTCATCGCCAGGCATTGGGGGAGGAAGGAGAGACATAGGGTTTGCCAACAAGTGATGCCAGATAGAACCTGAAGTTTTGGCATGATTGGAAAAAGCCGTTTGCATTACTCATGGGAGGCAATGTGTGGGCTAGTGGACAGGAACATGGGCTTTGGAGGCCCAAGAGAGAGTTCAAACTCAGCTCTGCTACGAAAGAGCAGTGCTGTGGGGCAGACCACCTCACTTTTCAGGTCCTCAGTCTCTCTATCTGTAAAATAAGGGAATTGGACTATTTGGCCCCTGAGGGCCCTTCTAGGCCCCAATCTTTCACTGCTTCTCTTTTAAGAGCAAGAATTGAATCCAAGGAGAATGACTTTCAAAATGAGTTGATTTGTTTTTTAAGTACACAGAAAGGAATGAGTCACCAAAGAGAGGGTTAATCAGCTTTTCGTGACTCATTACTTGAATCCCTTAATACCTGTTAATAACATATATTTGGTATCATATTTACAGAGAGGGCTGCTGAGCCACATAAAGACACTCCAGGCTACATTAAAGTATCTTTTCATTGCATCTGGCATTAGCGTTTTGTTTAAGCTCTTACAGCAGAGATCAGAGTCAAAAGTGCCTTCAAACAAGAAAGTGGCATTGATGCCATCGGCTCAATGCACCTGTCAGCATCCACAAAGCAAACATCGTCCCACGGAATGGGCACCCTGCTCAGACCTGAAATGCAGTCTGTTTGGTACGTTGAGAAACACACTAGTCTCAGAATTCATGCGGGAGAATTGTTTGGAACTCTGTTCGTTTGTGGGTGTTTAGCAGGTTGGTTGGTGGCCAGTGCCAGTCTATTCAGAGGTGCCCATAATTCCATGAATTCCCTTGAATTCAATTCCATAAACATTGAGGTACCTGCTGGGTGCTAAGCATTCTGCTGGATGCCATGGCTACAGACAAAAATGAAATCTCCTGTGCCCTTAAGGAGTTAATATTCTCTGGGGATGATATAAGACATATTCAAGTAAGTATATTCTTGTTTATTTATACAAAGTATATACCAAGTAATTTCAAGAGGGATAGTGGGCTAATAACTGATGGAGATGGTAGTGAAAGAAGAAAGGCTGCATATAGGAAATGGCATCACAATGGTCCTTTGAAGGAAGCTAGGGCTTCTACAAGCTGGAGTTGAAGAAGCTATACACTGCAGATAAGGGGCATCTGTTGGGCAAAGGCTTGGAGGTGAATAGGAAATAGCTAGCATGCTGGTTTGACTGGAATTGTGTGTATGTGTGTGTGTGTGTGTGTGTGTGTGTGTGTGTGTGTGTAATACAGAATAAAACTGGAAAGATGGGTAGAAGCCAGATTGTGGAGGAGTCTAGGATTATATCCCTGCCTCTTAAAATACTACCCTTTCTGAAGGACTAATTGACCACTAATACTTTCTCTTCCATAAGGCATTTCCTCATTTCTTGAAGTTAGAAGTATCCCTTTCTCCACAGATGTCACATAGTACTTATCATAGACTTAAAGGGATGGGGAACCTTCAGCCCCTGGCCCTCTAGGTCTTCGGCTGTGGCCTTTCGACTGAGTCTACGTTTTACAGAATAAATCCTTTTATTAGGGGGATTTGTTCTGTGAAGTTTGGACTCAAAGGGCCACACCTGAGGACCTAGAGGGCCACATGTGGCCTTGAGGCCACAGGTTCCCCACCCCTGGACTTAGAACGTCGATAGGCTGTCAATTTGTAGATGAAACTAATACTCCAGAAGCTTTGCTGATTTGCCTAAGGTCATATAGTGAATTACAGAGCCAGGAATTTGCACTCGGATCCTTTAGCCTAAATTCAGCATTCTGCCGACTCTCTTATGATGCATTAACCGTATTCTATTATTATATTATAAGCATATTATATTATTCTATTCTATTAACCATATTATATTGTGGAATTTTGTGTACATGCCTCATTCCTCTAAGAGACCATTAGCTCTTTGATAGCAAGGATTGTACCCAGTCATCTCTATGTCCCTCAGAGCCTTTTCCATGAGTGGCAAGGTGCAGAGAGTACTAGGCCTGGAGTTAGGGAGACCAAAGTTCAAATCTAGCCTCAGATACTTATTAGTTGTGTTTCCCTGGGCCAGTCATTCTGTTTGTCTCAGCTTCTTCATCTGTAAAATGAGGATGATAAGAGTTGTTGTGAGGATAGAATGAGATGATAATTGTAAAGAGCTTAGCACAGTGCCTGGTACATAGTAAGTGCTATACAAATGTTAGCTATTATTATTATTATTATTATGATTAGTTGAATCAGATTTTGCAGGGAGCATCAGGATCACCTAGTACAGTGATAGCATGCCCAAGTAGAAATGGGGGCCATCAAAACATAAATTAAAATCTCTGCTGGTTGCCTGTTGATTTAGACAAACACATATTAACATTATCTATGTTCAGCTGTATTTTTCTTTATGTTGTTAAATATTTCCCAATTACATTTTCATCTGTGTTGGGCTGTGCTTAAGAGTGTTGTAGCCTATAATGCAGCCAATAGACAGCCTGTTTATCACCTCTCACGTAGTCTGGCCCACCATAATTTTCTGGTTGAGGCCCAGAGAGGGGTGTGACATTTTTACTTTTCCCCCCTTCAGATATTTAAAAGCAAGAAATAACAGTAATGTTAATCTTCTCTGAAAAAGGGCAAACCATTTAGAAAAATGACTGCCATGTGTTTATCCATTGGTTTAGATGTGTGCTCTGTAAAATGATGTTTTAGAGTATTTCATTTTCTAATGCCCTTTACAAATGTTACTAGAATGTTTTAAAATCACATGTTCTTAAAAGCTTGGCAGGGACTTCTGAGGGCATCTAGTTCAGCCCCTTCTTTTTACAATGCAGGGAACTGAGGCCCAGAGAACTTAAGAGGCCAGCTCACTCAACAAGTCAGTGGCAAAGCTGAAAGAAGAATCCAGTTGTAACTCGCTGTCCTCATTGTACATCACACCAAAAAGCCACTAGTAAGAAGTGAGTAAGCGGCAGCCTGGTGTAATGTGGAGAGTGCTGGGTTTGTTGGCAGGGATAGCTGGGATATGTTACCCAATGGCATATACCGTGTGACCCTAGCAATTCACCCGACTTCTCTGTGCCCTAAAACTAAGTCCCAGTTGAGTTATGCCTTGCCTTAGTGAAGGAGCTCCCAACTGAGGGGTTCCCCTGTGAGGACAAAATCACAGGTCCTTCAGCTGTTTTCGTAAGATAAGAGTATGGAAGAGTTCTATATGTGAATACTTCAAGGATCTGAGAGTTTCCTGGGATGGGTGCTGCCTCCATTTGACCTGTATCCCAGCCCCTGCACATCTTACATCTCAGTATAAGCCTTTGGGAGTTGCTCTGGCCAGAAAATACTCCTCACTCAACAGGTAAACTTTTTGTCTACTCTTGGCTTCCCTTGGCAAGAGGCAGGGAGGCATCCTTTCATTCCAGTCTGGCACCAGTATCTTAGGGCCAGAGATTCAGAGCTAGAAGGGATATTAGATGCCTTTGTCTTGTCCACCAATGATGAAACTGAGACTCAGAGGGTGTAAATGGCTTGCCCAAGGTCACAAAATGTGTGTGTCTGACATAAAGACTCATATAGCTAGCTGCCATCATGCATCCAGTGCTAGTCTTGGGGTCAAGAAGAACTGAATTCAAATCCTTCCCCATCACACTTATTAGCTGTGTGACCCTGAGTAAGTTACTCATCTTCTCTGTGCCTCAGTTTCCTCATCTGCAAAGTGGAGAGGTTATATTCGTTGGCCTCCGATCCCCCTTTCTAGCCATAAATCCATAATCCTATGGTTCTAAAGGCTAGGGCATGTGGACGTGTTCAGCTAATTAACCTTTCAAGTTGATGGAGGAGACCCAAGAGACTGACTTGAGTAAATGATACCACCATTTCTGCCCAAGAGCCCAAATTAATAGTCAAGGGGAATGGGACTTTTCAGAAGCAATTACCATTTTCAGCCTAGTTTGACAGTCTTAGGCTAAAAGGACCAGGAGAGCTGATGGGCATGACTCCCACTGGACTTCATGGAAATTAGGGGGAAGGAGGAATGGAACTTTAAAGGATAATGCGTGCAAATGGCTATATGACTTCTACATGATACTGCAGGCTTCTAAATCATGCTTTTCTCTTCTTCATGGAAATTGTTTTTAAAACAGGTAGGCCTCGGGGCAGCTAGGTGGCACAGTGGATAGAGCACCGGCCCTGAAGTCAGGAGGACCTGAGTTCAAATCCAGGCTCAGACAAAACACTTGACACTAGCTGCGTGACCCTGGGCAAGTCACTTAACCCCAATTGCCTAAAATAAATAAATAAATAAAACAGGTAGGCCTAATCTATCCTTGTTCAATCTCTCTAGGAAAACAATATTCATACCTACAACTATATTGGGAAAATCAGTATATTAGCACAGCCTACTAATGATGGACCTCCCCATATGCCGAAAGGTCCAACATCAGTAAATCAATAGAACAGAGGGTTAGATCATTTCAGGAAGTAGATGATGAGTTCTGGGCTTGTAGTATAACAATACATCTTTGCGTCTTGTTTATAGATTGTGTGGTAGCTTGTGAATGTTAATTGCTTCATGTTCCAATTCAGAGGCGGACAAATAATCTCCTGCCTCTTGACAGGTGAGCACATATGAGGAAATAGAGAAGGAAAGGTCAGCAAGAGAATTAATTTAAAAGCCAATATAATTCAGCTGTCCTGGAATGAAACTCACCTAGTAATGCCCAGGGTGAACTTCTCCCTCTCGTTCTCATGCTCCTGTCTATGTTATCTCCACCCTGGCCCCCTTACCCCATCTCTGGTAGCCTGGGCAGAGAGTCTGAAGACTTGGGTTCCAATCTCGGCCTTCCACTTGTTAGTTGTATGGCCTTAATACGTATGTCACTTAATGGATCTGGGCCTCATCTCCAAAATGAGGGGCTTGTGCTAGATCGAGGCTTCTTAAACTGGGGTTCACAGACTATGGATGGATTTCTAGGAGTCCAGGAACCCAGATTGGAAAAATTGTATCTTTATTTTCATTACCCTCTAATTGAAATGTAAGATTTCTTTCCATTGTAAATTTAAAAGATATTCTGAGAAGGTACATCAGCTTCACCAGACTACCAGGGTGATTCAGGTAAAGGTTAAGAACTCCTGTGGTCTTAGACCAAAGGATAGATAAGAGATGTTCCCTTAAATGATTGTCTTAGAAGGGAGAAAAATGGAAGTTGCATGTATATGGGGTGGGGAAGGGTTAGTGATACTTGAAACAAAGTTTTTTAATATTGGAACTCTCATGGCTTATAAGATGGGTTGTCAAGGAAGCTGGGGGGTTTGAAAAAATTCACATACACACCCATTACAGATACAATAAAAACTTAATATTTCTCCAAAGAACTAAACATAGGAAAATCAAATTATTCTAGATGTTAGTGCCCCCGCTTCACCACTAGGAGAGACTTAGTTAAGTTTTTCTGACTAAGTCCTCAAGTCCTATAGTACCTGCTAAGACAATAAATAAGGCAACTGAGGCTCAGAGAGGTTGGTGATCTGGCCAACGTCATATAGGTAGCTAGGAGGGTCCTTTCCACTCCATTATACCAGAGTGAGTTCTATTAGACATTGAAATGTTTGATCTAAAGTACAAGGTCTAATCCAGGGGTGGGTAACCTGTGGCCTGGAGGCCACATGTGGCCCTCTAGGTCCTCAAGTGCAGCCCTTTGACCGAATCCCACCTGGGTCTAATCAGTGGAAGAGTTAGCATGACTTCTACATAGACCGGATCATGGAGCTTGGATTTGGTCTGGTTGGATAACCAAAAAGTGTGTCCAAGGCCATTCTCCTTATAAGTCTTGTTATCAGGAATTCACATATGGTGCCTATCACAACTTTTGATAGAATTGTACCTTTATTTATATGGCTTGTGATGTCTACCCCAATGCTGCCTATTGAAAAAGGTGGCTGTCTATTCCAGCAAAAGTTTTTTTTTTTCCCAAAGCTTTCCCTTTTACTTAAGATTTGCTCAGTATGGGCCTTAAGAAGGGAGTGAAGGTAGAATGAAGATATTTTATGAGGACGTGATGAAAGACAAACCGATTATGTGTGCACAGTGGGGGAAGCAGAAAGTTCTCTATGAAAGTCACCAGGAACACCTCGAGATACTGAATGGGCTGCTTGCAGGGCCAATGCAGACACCCTTGCTAATTTCATTCTATGCATTTCTGGCATTCTCTCATATTGATTGTTGTAATATATTAATAATTCAAGTATCTGTGACTTCATTGACTTGAATGTGCCTTCACCAAGAGAATTTCAGGAGTTGCTGTGACTAGCATTATAGGATTGTTGGGGCATTATATTAGGGCATGATTAAAGGTCATTATAGGATCATAGATCTAGAGCTGAAAAGAACCCTAGAGGCCATCTATTTCACCTCTCCCTGCTCCTGCCCATTTTAGAGATCAGGAGACTAAGGCTCAGAGAGGGAATATGACTTGCCTGGGTACTCTGACCTTAATTCTAGTGCTCTTTTCTCTGGATCATTCTATCTCCCTCTCTCTGCAGCCTTTACTGTGGCCAAAGTTCTCCACGATGACTCATCACCAGGTTCATATTAAAATTCTTTGTATTTTAAAAGAACTTGCTGGAGCTAGCCCTCTTTTTTTAAAATTTTCTTTTTCTTTTTGGTGAGGCAATTGGGGGTTAAATGACTTGCCCAGGGTCACACAGTTAAGTGTGTTAAGTGTCTAAGGTTTAATTTGAATTCAGATCCTCCTGACTCCAAGGCCAGAACTCTGGTCACTGCACCACCTAGCTGCCCCAAGCTAGCCCTCTTTTGACAGAACCTTCAAGAACGCAAGCTCACCTCCCCACAAGAACAAGATATTGGAATAGAACAATAGAGGCTTCACAGCCATTGCCATGAAATCTGAGAACTGTAGGAAGGGAGGGGCTTCAGAAATTATCTAGTCCAACTCCCTCCTTCCTTTCTGTTTCTGTCTCTTTCTCTCTGTCTCTTTCTCTGTCTGTCTGTCTCTCTCTATCTCCCTCTATCTCTCTGTCTCTCGCTCTCTGTCTCTATCTCTTTCTGTCTGTGTCTCTCTTTCTCTCTCTTTCTGTCTCTGTCTCTCTTTATCTATCTCTCTGTCTCTCTGTCTCTCTCACTCTGT